>NW_027136152.1:0-121469 GCF_039906515.1 Pseudorca crassidens
TTGTCTATTCCATATTTGGCTTAAGGAACTTTATCTGTGCTCATTTCAATCTCTGGTTTTATGCAGCACCCCAACTCACCTTTCCCCTTAAGCAAGCATAAGTTGGTTTTCTAAATTTGAGACCCTGTTCTGTTCTGTAATTCAGTTCCTGTGTAGCCAAGTTTACATTCCGTGTATTACTGATATCTTATGATGTTTCTTTTTCTGTGTGACTTATTTCAGTTAGAATCATCATACCTGAATCCACTCATTGTGCTGCTAAGGGCCTGATGACATAGATTTCATTGCTGAGTGATATTGCTTTGTAAGTAAATACCACAACTTCTTTATCCATTTTTCACTTTCTGCGATGTTGAACTTGTACGCTAAACGAGGTTCTTGTAAACAGAGGCGTCCCAAACTTTGGGGTGGCTGTGTCTTTTTGATTTTAATTTCCCTAAGCTATAGGACCATAAGTGGAAGTGCCCTAGGCTCTGTTGCTTTGTTTTTTAGATGTTTCAGGAAACACCATACACTTCTCCGGAGTGTCTGTTGGCAATTTACATCCCGCCCATCAGCATAACAAGGCTCCCAGTTCTCCATGGCCTGTCCTGCCTTTCTGGATTTTACACTTTTTTCAGATGGCCCTTTTGACCGGGGGGAAGTGAGACTTCATTGTAGTGCAGATTTCCTTTGCAAGCTTGCTTGGTTGGCCAAAAAGGGCGTATGCGTTTTTTCCTGAATATATTCAGGAAAAAACGCATACGCCCTTTTTGGCCAAGTGCATCATTGTGGACGTTCTGCCTCTTTTCCTATGCTTTCAATGCAATTCCAGTCTGCCTCCTGAAATCGGTTTCCTGCAATTCTGCCCCGCTTTCAAGTCCTCTTGGCAGCCTTACTTCAGTATATTTTTGGACGATAGCTGTCATTTATAACTCTGCAGGTTTGTGAATTACAGTGCCCCTGAGCTCCTTTCTTCAACTCGCTTTCTTTTGAGCTGGCCGCAACACCGCAGGATGGCTTCAGGCCCTAATCTGGTTCCGGCACGGCACGCTGAGCCTTTGGTTAATTCCTCTTCCTGGTGGGAAATGAGAGTTAAATTTGCCCGTCCAGACACCTCCAGCTAGTCTCTCATTGGTTCTCGCTATTCCTGTTCATCTTCCGCAGAAATTGCAAACTGGGCCAAACAGGAGGTTAAAGGGACTGACTCTCCAAGTCGGGAGGGTGTTAGTAAAGCGTCTGGAATGTTGCACCCGAGTACCAGGGTACGAAAACTGAGACATATTTGAACACGTCTCCCGATCACATGGTTGATCATACTCTAGGTTCCACATGCATGTTTTAGCTGAAGGAAGAATACCTTAAACCTGGGTAGTTGAAACCCGTGGAATGGGTACCATGCAATATGACTTCAAAGGGTCTTCATTTGCTCACCGAACCTCTCCAATCCTATCACTGCTGCGTTTATGCCCCTGTACACATGCTTGATTCTCTTTCGGAGACATAGCAATCCATAGGTTTTAAGATACTTACTAGTCAGGTACATTCTTAGGCATTTAATATGCGGTGTTGAGTCCATTTCGTTGAGCAAGGAGTAGCTCTTGTCTATTCCATATTTGGCTTAAGGAACTTTATCTGTGCTCATTTCAATCTCTGGTTTTATGCAGCACCCCAACTCACCTTTACCCTTAAGCAAGCATAAGTTGGTTTTCTAAATTTGAGACCCTGTTCTGTTCTGTAATTCAGTTCCTGTGTAGCCAAGTTTACATTCCGTGTATTACTGATATCTTATGATGTTTCTTTTTCTGTGTGACTTATTTCAGTTAGAATCATCATACCTGAATCCACTCATTGTGCTGCTAAGGGCCTGATGACATAGATTTCATTGCTGAGTGATATTGCTTTGTAAGTAAATACCACAACTTCTTTATCCATTTTTCACTTTCTGCGATGTTGAACTTGTACGCTAAACGAGGTTCTTGTAAACAGAGGCGTCCCAAACTTTGGGGTGGCTGTGTCTTTTTGATTTTAATTTCCCTAAGCTATAGGACCATAAGTGGAAGTGCCCTAGGCTCTGTTGCTTTGTTTTTTAGATGTTTCAGGAAACACCATACACTTCTCCCGAGTGGCTGTTGGCAATTTACATCCCGCCCATCAGCATAACAAGGCTCCCAGTTCTCCATGGCCTGTCCTGCCTTTCTGGATTTTACACTTTTTTCAGATGGCCCTTTTGACCGGGGGGAAGTGAGACTTCATTGTAGTGCAGATTTCCTTTGCAAGCTTGCTTGGTTGGCCAAAAAGGGCGTATGCGTTTTTTCCTGAATATATTCAGGAAAAAACGCATACGCCCTTTTTGGCCAAGTGCATCATTGTGGACGTTCTGCCTCTTTTCCTATGCTTTCAATGCAATTCCAGTCTGCCTCCTGAAATCGGTTTCCTGCAATTCTGCCCCGCTTTCAAGTCCTCTTGGCAGCCTTACTTCAGTATATTTTTGGACGATAGCTGTCATTTATAACTCTGCAGGTTTGTGAATTACAGTGCCCCTGAGCTCCTTTCTTCAACTCGTTTTCTTTTGAGCTGGCCGCAACACCGCAGGATGGCTTCAGGCCCTAATCTGGTTCCGGCACGGCACGCTGAGCCTTTGGTTAATTCCTCTTCCTCGTGGGAAATGAGAGTTAAATTTGCCCGTCCAGACACCTCCAGCTAGTCTCTCATTGGTTCTCGCTATTCCTGTTCATCTTCCGCAGAAATTGCAAACTGGGCCAAACAGGAGGTTAAAGGGACTGACTCTCCAAGTCGGGAGGGTGTTAGTAAAGCGTCTGGAATGTTGCACCCGAGTACCAGGGTACGAAAACTGAGACATATTTGAACACGTCTCCCGATCACATGGTTGATCATACTCTAGGTTCCACATGCATGTTTTAGCTGAAGGAAGAATACCTTAAACCTGGGTAGTTGAAACCCGTGGAATGGGTACCATGCAATATGACTTCAAAGGGTCTTCATTTGCTCACCGAACCTCTCCAATCCTATCACTGCTGCGTTTATGCCCCTGTACACATGCTTGATTCTCTTTCGGAGACATAGCAATCCATAGGTTTTAAGATACTTACTAGTCAGGTACATTCTTAGGCGTTTAATATGCGGTGTTGAGTCCATTTCATTGAGCAAGGAGTAGCTCTTGTCTATTCCATATTTGGCTTAAGGAACTTTATCTGTGCTCATTTCAATCTCTGGTTTTATGCAGCACCCCAACTCACCTTTCCCCTTAAGCAAGCATAAGTTGGTTTTCTAAATTTGAGACCCTGTTCTGTTCTGTAATTCAGTTCCTGTGTAGCCAAGTTTACATTCCGTGTATTACTGATATCTTATGATGTTTCTTTTTCTGTGTGACTTATTTCAGTTAGAATCATCATACCTGAATCCACTCATTGTGCTGCTAAGGGCCTGATGACATAGATTTCATTGCTGAGTGATATTGCTTTGTAAGTAAATACCACAACTTCTTTATCCATTTTTCACTTTCTGCGATGTTGAACTTGTACGCTAAACGAGGTTCTTGTAAACAGAGGCGTCCCAAACTTTGGGGTGGCTGTGTCTTTTTGATTTTAATTTCCCTAAGCTATAGGACCATAAGTGGAAGTGCCCTAGGCTCTGTTGCTTTGTTTTTTAGATGTTTCAGGAAACACCATACACTTCTCCCGAGTGTCTGTTGGCAATTTACATCCCGCCCATCAGCATAACAAGGCTCCCAGTTCTCCATGGCCTGTCCTGCCTTTCTGGATTTTACACTTTTTTCAGATGGCCCTTTTGACCGGGGGGAAGTGAGACTTCATTGTAGTGCAGATTTCCTTTGCAAGCTTGCTTGGTTGGCCAAAAAGGGCGTATGCGTTTTTTCCTGAATATATTCAGGAAAAAACGCATACGCCCTTTTTGGCCAAGTGCATCATTGTGGACGTTCTGCCTCTTTTCCTATGCTTTCAATGCAATTCCAGTCTGCCTCCTGAAATCGGTTTCCTGCAATTCTGCCCCGCTTTCAAGTCCTCTTGGCAGCCTTACTTCAGTATATTTTTGGATGATAGCTGTCATTTATAACTCTGCAGGTTTGTGAATTACAGTGCCCCTGAGCTCCTTTCTTCAACTCGCTTTCTTTTGAGCTGGCCGCAACACCGCAGGATGGCTTCAGGCCCTAATCTGGTTCCGGCACGGCACGCTGAGCCTTTGGTTAATTCCTCTTCCTGGTGGGAAATGAGAGTTAAATTTGCCCGTCCAGACACCTCCAGCTAGTCTCTCATTGGTTCTCGCTATTCCTGTTCATCTTCCGCAGAAATTGCAAACTGGGCCAAACAGGAGGTTAAAGGGACTGACTCTCCAAGTCGGGAGGGTGTTAGTAAAGCGTCTGGAATGTTGCACCCGAGTACCAGGGTACGAAAACTGAGACATATTTGAACACGTCTCCCGATCACATGGTTGATCATACTCTAGGTTCCACATGCATGTTTTAGCTGAAGGAAGAATACCTTAAACCTGGGTAGTTGAAACCCGTGGAATGGGTACCATGCAATATGACTTCAAAGGGTCTTCATTTGCTCACCGAACCTCTCCAATCCTATCACTGCTGCGTTTATGCCCCTGTACACATGCTTGATTCTCTTTCGGAGACATAGCAATCCATAGGTTTTAAGATACTTACTAGTCAGGTACATTCTTAGGCATTTAATATGCGGTGTTGAGTCCATTTCGTTGAGCAAGGAGTAGCTCTTGTCTATTCCATATTTGGCTTAAGGAACTTTATCTGTGCTCATTTCAATCTCTGGTTTTATGCAGCACCCCAACTCACCTTTACCCTTAAGCAAGCATAAGTTGGTTTTCTAAATTTGAGACCCTGTTCTGTTCTGTAATTCAGTTCCTGTGTAGCCAAGTTTACATTCCGTGTATTCCTGATATCTTATGATGTTTCTTTTTCTGTGTGACTTATTTCAGTTAGAATCATCATACCTGAATCCACTCATTGTGCTGCTAAGGGCCTGATGACATAGATTTCATTGCTGAGTGATATTGCTTTGTAAGTAAATACCACAACTTCTTTATCCATTTTTCACTTTCTGCGATGTTGAACTTATACTGTAAACGAGGTTCTTGTAAACAGAGGCGTCCCAAACTTTGGGGTGGCTGTGTCTTTTTGATTTTAATTTCCCTAAGCTATAGGACCATAAGTGGAAGTGCCCTAGGCTCTGTTGCTTTGTTTTTTAGATGTTTCAGGAAACACCATACACTTCTCCCGAGTGTCTGTTGGCAATTTACATCCCGCCCATCAGCATAACAAGGCTCCCAGTTCTCCATGGCCTGTCCTGCCTTTCTGGATTTTACACTTTTTTCAGATGGCCCTTTTGACCGGGGGGAAGTGAGACTTCATTGTAGTGCAGATTTCCTTTGCAAGCTTGCTTGGTTGGCCAAAAAGGGCGTATGCGTTTTTTCCTGAATATATTCAGGAAAAAACGCATATGCCCTTTTTGACCAAGTGCATCATTGTGGACGTTCTGCCTCTTTTCCTATGCTTTCAATGCAATTCCAGTCTACCTCCTGAAATCGGTTTCCTGCAATTCTGCCCCGCTTTCAAGTCCTCTTGGCAGCCTTACTTCAGTATATTTTTGGACGATAGCTGTCATTTATAACTCTGCAGGTTTGTGAATTACAGTGCCCCTGAGCTCCTTTCTTCAACTCGCTTTCTTTTGAGCTGGCCGCAACACCGCAGGATGGCTTCAGGCCCTAATCTGGTTCCGGCACGGCACGCTGAGCCTTTGGTTAATTCCTCTTCCTGGTGGGAAATGAGAGTTAAATTTGCCCGTCCAGACACCTCCAGCTAGTCTCTCATTGGTTCTCGCTATTCCTGTTCATCTTCCGCAGAAATTGCAAACTGGGCCAAACAGGAGGTTAAAGGGACTGACTCTCCAAGTCGGGAGGGTGTTAGTAAAGCGTCTGGAATGTTGCACCCGAGTACCAGGGTACGAAAACTGAGACATATTTGAACACGTCTCCCGATCACATGGTTGATCATACTCTAGGTTCCACATGCATGTTTTAGCTGAAGGAAGAATACCTTAAACCTGGGTAGTTGAAACCCGTGGAATGGGTACCATGCAATATGACTTCAAAGGGTCTTCATTTGCTCACCGAACCTCTCCAATCCTATCACTGCTGCGTTTATGCCCCTGTACACATGCTTGATTCTCTTTCGGAGACATAGCAATCCATAGGTTTTAAGATACTTACTAGTCAGGTACATTCTTAGGCATTTAATATGCGGTGTTGAGTCCATTTCGTTGAGCAAGGAGTAGCTCTTGTCTATTCCATATTTGGCTTAAGGAACTTTATCTGTGCTCATTTCAATCTCTGGTTTTATGCAGCACCCCAACTCACCTTTACCCTTAAGCAAGCATAAGTTGGTTTTCTAAATTTGAGACCCTGTTCTGTTCTGTAATTCAGTTCCTGTGTAGCCAAGTTTACATTCCGTGTATTACTGATATCTTATGATGTTTCTTTTTCTGTGTGACTTATTTCAGTTAGAATCATCATACCTGAATCCACTCATTGTGCTGCTAAGGGCCTGATGACATAGATTTCATTGCTGAGTGATATTGCTTTGTAAGTAAATACCACAACTTCTTTATCCATTTTTCACTTTCTGCGATGTTGAACTTGTACTGTAAACGAGGTTCTTGTAAACAGAGGCGTCCCAAACTTTGGGGTGGCTGTGTCTTTTTGATTTTAATTTCCCTAAGCTATAGGACCATAAGTGGAAGTGCCCTAGGCTCTGTTGCTTTGTTTTTTAGATGTTTCAGGAAACACCATACACTTCTCCCGAGTGTCTGTTGGCAATTTACATCCCGCCCATCAGCATAACAAGGCTCCCAGTTCTCCATGGCCTGTCCTGCCTTTCTGGATTTTACACTTTTTTCAGATGGCCCTTTTCACCGGGGGGAAGTGAGACTTCATTGTAGTGCAGATTTCCTTTGCAAGCTTGCTTGGTTGGCCAAAAAGGGCGTATGCGTTTTTTCCTGAATATATTCAGGAAAAAACGCATACGCCCTTTTTGGCCAAGTGCATCATTGTGGACGTTCTGCCTCTTTTCCTATGCTTTCAATGCAATTCCAGTCTACCTCCTGAAATCGGTTTCCTGCAATTCTGCCCCGCTTTCAAGTCCTCTTGGCAGCCTTACTTCAGTATATTTTTGGACGATAGCTGTCATTTATAACTCTGCAGGTTTGTGAATTACAGTGCCCCTGAGCTCCTTTCTTCAACTCGCTTTCTTTTGAGCTGGCCGCAACACCGCAGGATGGCTTCAGGCCCTAATCTGGTTCCGGCACGGCACGCTGAGCCTTTGGTTAATTCCTCTTCCTGGTGGGAAATGAGAGTTAAATTTGCCCGTCCAGACACCTCCAGCTAGTCTCTCATTGGTTCTCGCTATTCCTGTTCATCTTCCGCAGAAATTGCAAACTGGGCCAAACAGGAGGTTAAAGAGACTGACTCTCCAAGTCGGGAGGGTGTTAGTAAAGCGTCTGGAATGTTGCACCCGAGTACCAGGGTACGAAAACTGAGACATATTTGAACACGTCTCCCGATCACATGGTTGATCATACTCTAGGTTCCACATGCATGTTTTAGCTGAAGGAAGAATACCTTAAACCTGGGTAGTTGAAACCCGTGGAATGGGTACCATGCAATATGACTTCAAAGGGTCTTCATTTGCTCACCGAACCTCTCCAATCCTATCACTGCTGCGTTTATGCCCCTGTACACATGCTTGATTCTCTTTCGGAGACATAGCAATCCATAGGTTTTAAGATACTTACTAGTCAGGTACATTCTTAGGCATTTAATATGCGGTGTTGAGTCCATTTCGTTGAGCAAGGAGTAGCTCTTGTCTATTCCATATTTGGCTTAAGGAACTTTATCTGTGCTCATTTCAATCTCTGGTTTTATGCAGCACCCCAACTCACCTTTACCCTTAAGCAAGCATAAGTTGGTTTTCTAAATTTGAGACCCTGTTCTGTTCTGTAATTCAGTTCCTGTGTAGCCAAGTTTACATTCCGTGTATTACTGATATCTTATGATGTTTCTTTTTCTGTGTGACTTATTTCAGTTAGAATCATCATACCTGAATCCACTCATTGTGCTGCTAAGGGCCTGATGACATAGATTTCATTGCTGAGTGATATTGCTTTGTAAGTAAATACCACAACTTCTTTATCCATTTTTCACTTTCTGCGATGTTGAACTTGTACTGTAAACGAGGTTCTTGTAAACAGAGGTGTCCCAAACTTTGGGGTGGCTGTGTCTTTTTGATTTTAATTTCCCTAAGCTATAGGACCATAAGTGGAAGTGCCCTAGGCTCTGTTGCTTTGTTTTTTAGATGTTTCAGGAAACACCATACACTTCTCCCGAGTGTCTGTTGGCAATTTACATCCCGCCCATCAGCATAACAAGGCTCCCAGTTCTCCATGGCCTGTCCTGCCTTTCTGGATTTTACACTTTTTTCAGATGGCCCTTTTCACCGGGGGGAAGTGAGACTTCATTGTAGTGCAGATTTCCTTTGCAAGCTTGCTTGGTTGGCCAAAAAGGGCGTATGCGTTTTTTCCTGAATATATTCAGGAAAAAACGCATACGCCCTTTTTGGCCAAGTGCATCATTGTGGACGTTCTGCCTCTTTTCCTATGCTTTCAATGCAATTCCAGTCTACCTCCTGAAATCGGTTTCCTGCAATTCTGCCCCGCTTTCAAGTCCTCTTGGCAGCCTTACTTCAGTATATTTTTGGACGATAGCTGTCATTTATAACTCTGCAGGTTTGTGAATTACAGTGCCCCTGAGCTCCTTTCTTCAACTCGCTTTCTTTTGAGCTGGCCGCAACACCGCAGGATGGCTTCAGGCCCTAATCTGGTTCCGGCACGGCACGCTGAGCCTTTGGTTAATTCCTCTTCCTGGTGGGAAATGAGAGTTAAATTTGCCCGTCCAGACACCTCCAGCTAGTCTCTCATTGGTTCTCGCTATTCCTGTTCATCTTCCGCAGAAATTGCAAACTGGGCCAAACAGGAGGTTAAAGGGACTGACTCTCCAAGTCGGGAGGGTGTTAGTAAAGCGTCTGGAATGTTGCACCCGAGTACCAGGGTACGAAAACTGAGACATATTTGAACACGTCTCCCGATCACATGGTTGATCATACTCTAGGTTCCACATGCATGTTTTAGCTGAAGGAAGAATACCTTAAACCTGGGTAGTTGAAACCCGTGGAATGGGTACCATGCAATATGACTTCAAAGGGTCTTCATTTGCTCACCGAACCTCTCCAATCCTATCACTGCTGCGTTTATGCCCCTGTACACATGCTTGATTCTCTTTCGGAGACATAGCAATCCATAGGTTTTAAGATACTTACTAGTCAGGTACATTCTTAGGCGTTTAATATGCGGTGTTGAGTCCATTTCGTTGAGCAAGGAGTAGCTCTTGTCTATTCCATATTTGGCTTAAGGAACTTTATCTGTGCTCATTTCAATCTCTGGTTTTATGCAGCACCCCAACTCACCTTTACCCTTAAGCAAGCATAAGTTGGTTTTCTAAATTTGAGACCCTGTTCTGTTCTGTAATTCAGTTCCTGTGTAGCCAAGTTTACATTCCGTGTATTACTGATATCTTATGATGTTTCTTTTTCTGTGTGACTTATTTCAGTTAGAATCATCATACCTGAATCCACTCATTGTGCTGCTAAGGGCCTGATGACATAGATTTCATTGCTGAGTGATATTGCTTTGTAAGTAAATACCACAACTTCTTTATCCATTTTTCACTTTCTGCGATGTTGAACTTGTACTGTAAACGAGGTTCTTGTAAACAGAGGCGTCCCAAACTTTGGGGTGGCTGTGTCTTTTTGATTTTAATTTCCCTAAGCTATAGGACCATAAGTGGAAGTGCCCTAGGCTCTGTTGCTTTGTTTTTTAGATGTTTCAGGAAACACCATACACTTCTCCCGAGTGGCTGTTGGCAATTTACATCCCGCCCATCAGCATAACAAGGCTCCCAGTTCTCCATGGCCTGTCCTGCCTTTCTGGATTTTACACTTTTTTCAGATGGCCCTTTTGACCGGGGGGAAGTGAGACTTCATTGTAGTGCAGATTTCCTTTGCAAGCTTGCTTGGTTGGCCAAAAAGGGCGTATGCGTTTTTTCCTGAATATATTCAGGAAAAAACGCATACGCCCTTTTTGGCCAAGTGCATCATTGTGGACGTTCTGCCTCTTTTCCTATGCTTTCAATGCAATTCCAGTCTGCCTCCTGAAATCGGTTTCCTGCAATTCTGCCCCGCTTTCAAGTCCTCTTGGCAGCCTTACTTCAGTATATTTTTGGACGATAGCTGTCATTTATAACTCTGCAGGTTTGTGAATTACAGTGCCCCTGAGCTCCTTTCTTCAACTCGTTTTCTTTTGAGCTGGCCGCAACACCGCAGGATGGCTTCAGGCCCTAATCTGGTTCCGGCACGGCACGCTGAGCCTTTGGTTAATTCCTCTTCCTGGTGGGAAATGAGAGTTAAATTTGCCCGTCCAGACACCTCCAGCTAGTCTCTCATTGGTTCTCGCTATTCCTGTTCATCTTCCGCAGAAATTGCAAACTGGGCCAAACAGGAGGTTAAAGGGACTGACTCTCCAAGTCGGGAGGGTGTTAGTAAAGCGTCTGGAATGTTGCACCCGAGTACCAGGGTACGAAAACTGAGACATATTTGAACACGTCTCCCGATCACATGGTTGATCATACTCTAGGTTCCACATGCATGTTTTAGCTGAAGGAAGAATACCTTAAACCTGGGTAGTTGAAACCCGTGGAATGGGTACCATGCAATATGACTTCAAAGGGTCTTCATTTGCTCACCGAACCTCTCCAATCCTATCACTGCTGCGTTTATGCCCCTGTACACATGCTTGATTCTCTTTCGGAGACATAGCAATCCATAGGTTTTAAGATACTTACTAGTCAGGTACATTCTTAGGCGTTTAATATGCGGTGTTGAGTCCATTTCGTTGAGCAAGGAGTAGCTCTTGTCTATTCCATATTTGGCTTAAGGAACTTTATCTGTGCTCATTTCAATCTCTGGTTTTATGCAGCACCCCAACTCACCTTTCCCCTTAAGCAAGCATAAGTTGGTTTTCTAAATTTGAGACCCTGTTCTGTTCTGTAATTCAGTTCCTGTGTAGCCAAGTTTACATTCCGTGTATTACTGATATCTTATGATGTTTCTTTTTCTGTGTGACTTATTTCAGTTAGAATCATCATACCTGAATCCACTCATTGTGCTGCTAAGGGCCTGATGACATAGATTTCATTGCTGAGTGATATTGCTTTGTAAGTAAATACCACAACTTCTTTATCCATTTTTCACTTTCTGCGATGTTGAACTTGTACGCTAAACGAGGTTCTTGTAAACAGAGGCGTCCCAAACTTTGGGGTGGCTGTGTCTTTTTGATTTTAATTTCCCTAAGCTATAGGACCATAAGTGGAAGTGCCCTAGGCTCTGTTGCTTTGTTTTTTAGATGTTTCAGGAAACACCATACACTTCTCCCGAGTGTCTGTTGGCAATTTACATCCCGCCCATCAGCATAACAAGGCTCCCAGTTCTCCATGGCCTGTCCTGCCTTTCTGGATTTTACACTTTTTTCAGATGGCCCTTTTGACCGGGGGGAAGTGAGACTTCATTGTAGTGCAGATTTCCTTTGCAAGCTTGCTTGGTTGGCCAAAAAGGGCGTATGCGTTTTTTCCTGAATATATTCAGGAAAAAACGCATACGCCCTTTTTGGCCAAGTGCATCATTGTGGACGTTCTGCCTCTTTTCCTATGCTTTCAATGCAATTCCAGTCTGCCTCCTGAAATCGGTTTCCTGCAATTCTGCCCTGCTTTCAAGTCCTCTTGGCAGCCTTACTTCAGTATATTTTTGGACGATAGCTGTCATTTATAACTCTGCAGGTTTGTGAATTACAGTGCCCCTGAGCTCCTTTCTTCAACTCGCTTTCTTTTGAGCTGGCCGCAACACCGCAGGATGGCTTCAGGCCCTAATCTGGTTCCGGCACGGCACGTTGAGCCTTTGGTTAATTCCTCTTCCTGGTGGGAAATGAGAGTTAATTTTGCCCGTCCAGACACCTCCAGCTAGTCTCTCATTGGTTCTCGCTATTCCTGTTCATCTTCCGCAGAAATTGCAAACTGGGCCAAACAGGAGGTTAAAGGGACTGACTCTCCAAGTCGGGAGGGTGTTAGTAAAGCGTCTGGAATGTTGCACCCGAGTACCAGGGTACGAAAACTGAGACATATTTGAACACGTCTCCCGATCACATGGTTGATCATACTCTAGGTTCCACATGCATGTTTTAGCTGAAGGAAGAATACCTTAAACCTGGGTAGTTGAAACCCGTGGAATGGGTACCATGCAATATGACTTCAAAGGGTCTTCATTTGCTCACCGAACCTCTCCAATCCTATCACTGCTGCGTTTATGCCCCTGTACACATGCTTGATTCTCTTTCGGAGACATAGCAATCCATAGGTTTTAAGATACTTACTAGTCAGGTACATTCTTAGGCATTTAATATGCGGTGTTGAGTCCATTTCGTTGAGCAAGGAGTAGCTCTTGTCTATTCCATATTTGGCTTAAGGAACTTTATCTGTGCTCATTTCAATCTCTGGTTTTATGCAGGACCCCAACTCACCTTTACCCTTAAGCAAGCATAAGTTGGTTTTCTAAATTTGAGACCCTGTTCTGTTCTGTAATTCAGTTCCTGTGTAGCCAAGTTTACATTCCGTGTATTACTGATATCTTATGATGTTTCTTTTTCTGTGTGACTTATTTCAGTTAGAATCATCATACCTGAATCCACTCATTGTGCTGCTAAGGGCCTGATGACATAGATTTCATTGCTGAGTGATATTGCTTTGTAAGTAAATACCACAACTTCTTTATCCATTTTTCACTTTCTGCGATGTTGAACTTGTACGCTAAACGAGGTTCTTGTAAACAGAGGCGTCCCAAACTTTGGGGTGGCTGTGTCTTTTTGATTTTAATTTCCCTAAGCTATAGGACCATAAGTGGAAGTGCCCTAGGCTCTGTTGCTTTGTTTTTTAGATGTTTCAGGAAACACCATACACTTCTCCTGAGTGTCTGTTGGCAATTTACATCCCGCCCATCAGCATAACAAGGCTCCCAGTTCTCCATGGCCTGTCCTGCCTTTCTGGATTTTACACTTTTTTCAGATAGCCCTTTTGACCGGGGGGAAGTGAGACTTCATTGTAGTGCAGATTTCCTTTGCAAGCTTGCTTGGTTGGCCAAAAAGGGCGTATGCGTTTTTTCCTGAATATATTCAGGAAAAAACGCATACGCCCTTTTTGGCCAAGTGCATCATTGTGGACGTTCTGCCTCTTTTCCTATGCTTTCAATGCAATTCCAGTCTGCCTCCTGAAATCGGTTTCCTGCAATTCTGCCCCGCTTTCAAGTCCTCTTGGCAGCCTTACTTCAGTATATTTTTGGACGATAGCTGTCATTTATAACTCTGCAGGTTTGTGAATTACAGTGCCCCTGAGCTCCTTTCTTCAACTCGCTTTCTTTTGAGCTGGCCGCAACACCGCAGGATGGCTTCAGGCCCTAATCTGGTTCCGGCACGGCACGCTGAGCCTTTGGTTAATTCCTCTTCCTGGTGGGAAATGAGAGTAAAATTTGCCCGTCCAGACACCTCCAGCTAGTCTCTCATTGGTTCTCGCTATTCCTGTTCATCTTCCACAGAAATTGCAAACTGGGCCAAACAGGAGGTTAAAGGGACTGACTCTCCAAGTCGGGAGGGTGTTAGTAAAGCGTCTGGAATGTTGCACCCGAGTACCAGGGTACGAAAACTGAGACATATTTGAACACGTCTCCCGATCACATGGTTGATCATACTCTAGGTTCCACATGCATGTTTTAGCTGAAGGAAGAATACCTTAAACCTGGGTAGTTGAAACCCGTGGAATGGGTACCATGCAATATGACTTCAAAGGGTCTTCATTTGCTCACCGAACCTCTCCAATCCTATCACTGCTGCGTTTATGCCCCTGTACACATGCTTGATTCTCTTTCGGAGACATAGCAATCCATAGGTTTTAAGATACTTACTAGTCAGGTACATTCTTAGGCATTTAATATGCGGTGTTGAGTCCATTTCGTTGAGCAAGGAGTAGCTCTTGTCTATTCCATATTTGGCTTAAGGAACTTTATCTGTGCTCATTTCAATCTCTGGTTTTATGCAGCACCCCAACTCACCTTTCCCCTTAAGCAAGCATAAGTTGGTTTTCTAAATTTGAGACCCTGTTCTGTTCTGTAATTCAGTTCCTGTGTAGCCAAGTTTACATTCCGTGTATTACTGATATCTTATGATGTTTCTTTTTCTGTGTGACTTATTTCAGTTAGAATCATCATACCTGAATCCACTCATTGTGCTGCTAAGGGCCTGATGACATAGATTTCATTGCTGAGTGATATTGCTTTGTAAGTAAATACCACAACTTCTTTATCCATTTTTCACTTTCTGCGATGTTGAACTTGTACTGTAAACGAGGTTCTTGTAAACAGAGGCGTCCCAAACTTTGGGGTGGCTGTGTCTTTTTGATTTTAATTTCCCTAAGCTATAGGACCATAAGTGGAAGTGCCCTAGGCTCTGTTGCTTTGTTTTTTAGATGTTTCAGGAAACACCATACACTTCTCCCGAGTGGCTGTTGGCAATTTACATCCCGCCCATCAGCATAACAAGGCTCCCAGTTCTCCATGGCCTGTCCTGCCTTTCTGGATTTTACACTTTTTTCAGATGGCCCTTTTGACCGGGGGGAAGTGAGACTTCATTGTAGTGCAGATTTCCTTTGCAAGCTTGCTTGGTTGGCCAAA
Source organism: Pseudorca crassidens (assembly GCF_039906515.1). Lineage (NCBI taxonomy): Eukaryota > Metazoa > Chordata > Mammalia > Artiodactyla > Delphinidae > Pseudorca > Pseudorca crassidens. The sequence continues at coordinate 14,918 of NW_027136152.1, forward strand.
AAGGGCGTATGCGTTTTTTCCTGAATATATTCAGGAAAAAACGCATACGCCCTTTTTGGCCAAGTGCATCATTGTGGACGTTCTGCCTCTTTTCCTATGCTTTCAATGCAATTCCAGTCTGCCTCCTGAAATCGGTTTCCTGCAATTCTGCCCCGCTTTCAAGTCCTCTTGGCAGCCTTACTTCAGTATATTTTTGGACGATAGCTGTCATTTATAACTCTGCAGGTTTGTGAATTACAGTGCCCCTGAGCTCCTTTCTTCAACTCGTTTTCTTTTGAGCTGGCCGCAACACCGCAGGATGGCTTCAGGCCCTAATCTGGTTCCGGCACGGCACGCTGAGCCTTTGGTTAATTCCTCTTCCTGGTGGGAAATGAGAGTTAAATTTGCCCGTCCAGACACCTCCAGCTAGTCTCTCATTGGTTCTCGCTATTCCTGTTCATCTTCCGCAGAAATTGCAAACTGGGCCAAACAGGAGGTTAAAGGGACTGACTCTCCAAGTCGGGAGGGTGTTAGTAAAGCGTCTGGAATGTTGCACCCGAGTACCAGGGTACGAAAACTGAGACATATTTGAACACGTCTCCCGATCACATGGTTGATCATACTCTAGGTTCCACATGCATGTTTTAGCTGAAGGAAGAATACCTTAAACCTGGGTAGTTGAAACCCGTGGAATGGGTACCATGCAATATGACTTCAAAGGGTCTTCATTTGCTCACCGAACCTCTCCAATCCTATCACTGCTGCGTTTATGCCCCTGTACACATGCTTGATTCTCTTTCGGAGACATAGCAATCCATAGGTTTTAAGATACTTACTAGTCAGGTACATTCTTAGGCGTTTAATATGCGGTGTTGAGTCCATTTCGTTGAGCAAGGAGTAGCTCTTGTCTATTCCATATTTGGCTTAAGGAACTTTATCTGTGCTCATTTCAATCTCTGGTTTTATGCAGCACCCCAACTCACCTTTCCCCTTAAGCAAGCATAAGTTGGTTTTCTAAATTTGAGACCCTGTTCTGTTCTGTAATTCAGTTCCTGTGTAGCCAAGTTTACATTCCGTGTATTACTGATATCTTATGATGTTTCTTTTTCTGTGTGACTTATTTCAGTTAGAATCATCATACCTGAATCCACTCATTGTGCTGCTAAGGGCCTGATGACATAGATTTCATTGCTGAGTGATATTGCTTTGTAAGTAAATACCACAACTTCTTTATCCATTTTTCACTTTCTGCGATGTTGAACTTGTACGCTAAACGAGGTTCTTGTAAACAGAGGCGTCCCAAACTTTGGGGTGGCTGTGTCTTTTTGATTTTAATTTCCCTAAGCTATAGGACCATAAGTGGAAGTGCCCTAGGCTCTGTTGCTTTGTTTTTTAGATGTTTCAGGAAACACCATACACTTCTCCGGAGTGTCTGTTGGCAATTTACATCCCGCCCATCAGCATAACAAGGCTCCCAGTTCTCCATGGCCTGTCCTGCCTTTCTGGATTTTACACTTTTTTCAGATGGCCCTTTTGACCGGGGGGAAGTGAGACTTCATTGTAGTGCAGATTTCCTTTGCAAGCTTGCTTGGTTGGCCAAAAAGGGCGTATGCGTTTTTTCCTGAATATATTCAGGAAAAAACGCATACGCCCTTTTTGGCCAAGTGCATCATTGTGGACGTTCTGCCTCTTTTCCTATGCTTTCAATGCAATTCCAGTCTGCCTCCTGAAATCGGTTTCCTGCAATTCTGCCCCGCTTTCAAGTCCTCTTGGCAGCCTTACTTCAGTATATTTTTGGACGATAGCTGTCATTTATAACTCTGCAGGTTTGTGAATTACAGTGCCCCTGAGCTCCTTTCTTCAACTCGCTTTCTTTTGAGCTGGCCGCAACACCGCAGGATGGCTTCAGGCCCTAATCTGGTTCCGGCACGGCACGCTGAGCCTTTGGTTAATTCCTCTTCCTGGTGGGAAATGAGAGTTAAATTTGCCCGTCCAGACACCTCCAGCTAGTCTCTCATTGGTTCTCGCTATTCCTGTTCATCTTCCGCAGAAATTGCAAACTGGGCCAAACAGGAGGTTAAAGGGACTGACTCTCCAAGTCGGGAGGGTGTTAGTAAAGCGTCTGGAATGTTGCACCCGAGTACCAGGGTACGAAAACTGAGACATATTTGAACACGTCTCCCGATCACATGGTTGATCATACTCTAGGTTCCACATGCATGTTTTAGCTGAAGGAAGAATACCTTAAACCTGGGTAGTTGAAACCCGTGGAATGGGTACCATGCAATATGACTTCAAAGGGTCTTCATTTGCTCACCGAACCTCTCCAATCCTATCACTGCTGCGTTTATGCCCCTGTACACATGCTTGATTCTCTTTCGGAGACATAGCAATCCATAGGTTTTAAGATACTTACTAGTCAGGTACATTCTTAGGCATTTAATATGCGGTGTTGAGTCCATTTCGTTGAGCAAGGAGTAGCTCTTGTCTATTCCATATTTGGCTTAAGGAACTTTATCTGTGCTCATTTCAATCTCTGGTTTTATGCAGCACCCCAACTCACCTTTACCCTTAAGCAAGCATAAGTTGGTTTTCTAAATTTGAGACCCTGTTCTGTTCTGTAATTCAGTTCCTGTGTAGCCAAGTTTACATTCCGTGTATTACTGATATCTTATGATGTTTCTTTTTCTGTGTGACTTATTTCAGTTAGAATCATCATACCTGAATCCACTCATTGTGCTGCTAAGGGCCTGATGACATAGATTTCATTGCTGAGTGATATTGCTTTGTAAGTAAATACCACAACTTCTTTATCCATTTTTCACTTTCTGCGATGTTGAACTTGTACGCTAAACGAGGTTCTTGTAAACAGAGGCGTCCCAAACTTTGGGGTGGCTGTGTCTTTTTGATTTTAATTTCCCTAAGCTATAGGACCATAAGTGGAAGTGCCCTAGGCTCTGTTGCTTTGTTTTTTAGATGTTTCAGGAAACACCATACACTTCTCCCGAGTGGCTGTTGGCAATTTACATCCCGCCCATCAGCATAACAAGGCTCCCAGTTCTCCATGGCCTGTCCTGCCTTTCTGGATTTTACACTTTTTTCAGATGGCCCTTTTGACCGGGGGGAAGTGAGACTTCATTGTAGTGCAGATTTCCTTTGCAAGCTTGCTTGGTTGGCCAAAAAGGGCGTATGCGTTTTTTCCTGAATATATTCAGGAAAAAACGCATACGCCCTTTTTGGCCAAGTGCATCATTGTGGACGTTCTGCCTCTTTTCCTATGCTTTCAATGCAATTCCAGTCTGCCTCCTGAAATCGGTTTCCTGCAATTCTGCCCCGCTTTCAAGTCCTCTTGGCAGCCTTACTTCAGTATATTTTTGGACGATAGCTGTCATTTATAACTCTGCAGGTTTGTGAATTACAGTGCCCCTGAGCTCCTTTCTTCAACTCGTTTTCTTTTGAGCTGGCCGCAACACCGCAGGATGGCTTCAGGCCCTAATCTGGTTCCGGCACGGCACGCTGAGCCTTTGGTTAATTCCTCTTCCTCGTGGGAAATGAGAGTTAAATTTGCCCGTCCAGACACCTCCAGCTAGTCTCTCATTGGTTCTCGCTATTCCTGTTCATCTTCCGCAGAAATTGCAAACTGGGCCAAACAGGAGGTTAAAGGGACTGACTCTCCAAGTCGGGAGGGTGTTAGTAAAGCGTCTGGAATGTTGCACCCGAGTACCAGGGTACGAAAACTGAGACATATTTGAACACGTCTCCCGATCACATGGTTGATCATACTCTAGGTTCCACATGCATGTTTTAGCTGAAGGAAGAATACCTTAAACCTGGGTAGTTGAAACCCGTGGAATGGGTACCATGCAATATGACTTCAAAGGGTCTTCATTTGCTCACCGAACCTCTCCAATCCTATCACTGCTGCGTTTATGCCCCTGTACACATGCTTGATTCTCTTTCGGAGACATAGCAATCCATAGGTTTTAAGATACTTACTAGTCAGGTACATTCTTAGGCGTTTAATATGCGGTGTTGAGTCCATTTCATTGAGCAAGGAGTAGCTCTTGTCTATTCCATATTTGGCTTAAGGAACTTTATCTGTGCTCATTTCAATCTCTGGTTTTATGCAGCACCCCAACTCACCTTTCCCCTTAAGCAAGCATAAGTTGGTTTTCTAAATTTGAGACCCTGTTCTGTTCTGTAATTCAGTTCCTGTGTAGCCAAGTTTACATTCCGTGTATTACTGATATCTTATGATGTTTCTTTTTCTGTGTGACTTATTTCAGTTAGAATCATCATACCTGAATCCACTCATTGTGCTGCTAAGGGCCTGATGACATAGATTTCATTGCTGAGTGATATTGCTTTGTAAGTAAATACCACAACTTCTTTATCCATTTTTCACTTTCTGCGATGTTGAACTTGTACGCTAAACGAGGTTCTTGTAAACAGAGGCGTCCCAAACTTTGGGGTGGCTGTGTCTTTTTGATTTTAATTTCCCTAAGCTATAGGACCATAAGTGGAAGTGCCCTAGGCTCTGTTGCTTTGTTTTTTAGATGTTTCAGGAAACACCATACACTTCTCCCGAGTGTCTGTTGGCAATTTACATCCCGCCCATCAGCATAACAAGGCTCCCAGTTCTCCATGGCCTGTCCTGCCTTTCTGGATTTTACACTTTTTTCAGATGGCCCTTTTGACCGGGGGGAAGTGAGACTTCATTGTAGTGCAGATTTCCTTTGCAAGCTTGCTTGGTTGGCCAAAAAGGGCGTATGCGTTTTTTCCTGAATATATTCAGGAAAAAACGCATACGCCCTTTTTGGCCAAGTGCATCATTGTGGACGTTCTGCCTCTTTTCCTATGCTTTCAATGCAATTCCAGTCTGCCTCCTGAAATCGGTTTCCTGCAATTCTGCCCCGCTTTCAAGTCCTCTTGGCAGCCTTACTTCAGTATATTTTTGGATGATAGCTGTCATTTATAACTCTGCAGGTTTGTGAATTACAGTGCCCCTGAGCTCCTTTCTTCAACTCGCTTTCTTTTGAGCTGGCCGCAACACCGCAGGATGGCTTCAGGCCCTAATCTGGTTCCGGCACGGCACGCTGAGCCTTTGGTTAATTCCTCTTCCTGGTGGGAAATGAGAGTTAAATTTGCCCGTCCAGACACCTCCAGCTAGTCTCTCATTGGTTCTCGCTATTCCTGTTCATCTTCCGCAGAAATTGCAAACTGGGCCAAACAGGAGGTTAAAGGGACTGACTCTCCAAGTCGGGAGGGTGTTAGTAAAGCGTCTGGAATGTTGCACCCGAGTACCAGGGTACGAAAACTGAGACATATTTGAACACGTCTCCCGATCACATGGTTGATCATACTCTAGGTTCCACATGCATGTTTTAGCTGAAGGAAGAATACCTTAAACCTGGGTAGTTGAAACCCGTGGAATGGGTACCATGCAATATGACTTCAAAGGGTCTTCATTTGCTCACCGAACCTCTCCAATCCTATCACTGCTGCGTTTATGCCCCTGTACACATGCTTGATTCTCTTTCGGAGACATAGCAATCCATAGGTTTTAAGATACTTACTAGTCAGGTACATTCTTAGGCATTTAATATGCGGTGTTGAGTCCATTTCGTTGAGCAAGGAGTAGCTCTTGTCTATTCCATATTTGGCTTAAGGAACTTTATCTGTGCTCATTTCAATCTCTGGTTTTATGCAGCACCCCAACTCACCTTTACCCTTAAGCAAGCATAAGTTGGTTTTCTAAATTTGAGACCCTGTTCTGTTCTGTAATTCAGTTCCTGTGTAGCCAAGTTTACATTCCGTGTATTCCTGATATCTTATGATGTTTCTTTTTCTGTGTGACTTATTTCAGTTAGAATCATCATACCTGAATCCACTCATTGTGCTGCTAAGGGCCTGATGACATAGATTTCATTGCTGAGTGATATTGCTTTGTAAGTAAATACCACAACTTCTTTATCCATTTTTCACTTTCTGCGATGTTGAACTTGTACTGTAAACGAGGTTCTTGTAAACAGAGGCGTCCCAAACTTTGGGGTGGCTGTGTCTTTTTGATTTTAATTTCCCTAAGCTATAGGACCATAAGTGGAAGTGCCCTAGGCTCTGTTGCTTTGTTTTTTAGATGTTTCAGGAAACACCATACACTTCTCCCGAGTGTCTGTTGGCAATTTACATCCCGCCCATCAGCATAACAAGGCTCCCAGTTCTCCATGGCCTGTCCTGCCTTTCTGGATTTTACACTTTTTTCAGATGGCCCTTTTGACCGGGGGGAAGTGAGACTTCATTGTAGTGCAGATTTCCTTTGCAAGCTTGCTTGGTTGGCCAAAAAGGGCGTATGCGTTTTTTCCTGAATATATTCAGGATAAAACGCATACGCCCTTTTTGGCCAAGTGCATCATTGTGGACGTTCTGCCTCTTTTCCTATGCTTTCAATGCAATTCCAGTCTGCCTCCTGAAATCGGTTTCCTGCAATTCTGCCCCGCTTTCAAGTCCTCTTGGCAGCCTTACTTCAGTATATTTTTGGACGATAGCTGTCATTTATAACTCTGCAGGTTTGTGAATTACAGTGCCCCTGAGCTCCTTTCTTCAACTCGCTTTCTTTTGAGCTGGCCGCAACACCGCAGGATGGCTTCAGGCCCTAATCTGGTTCCGGCACGGCACGCTGAGCCTTTGGTTAATTCCTCTTCCTGGTGGGAAATGAGAGTTAAATTTGCCCATCCAGACACCTCCAGCTAGTCTCTCATTGGTTCTCGCTATTCCTGTTCATCTTCCGCAGAAATTGCAAACTGGGCCAAACAGGAGGTTAAAGGGACTGACTCTCCAAGTCGGGAGGGTGTTAGTAAAGCGTCTGGAATGTTGCACCCGAGTACCAGGGTACGAAAACTGAGACATATTTGAACACGTCTCCCGATCACATGGTTGATCATACTCTAGGTTCCACATGCATGTTTTAGCTGAAGGAAGAATACCTTAAACCTGGGTAGTTGAAACCCGTGGAATGGGTACCATGCAATATGACTTCAAAGGGTCTTCATTTGCTCACCGAACCTCTCCAATCCTATCACTGCAGCGTTTATGCCCCTGTACACATGCTTGATTCTCTTTCGGAGACATAGCAATCCATAGGTTTTAAGATACTTACTAGTCAGGTACATTCTTAGGCTTTTAATATGCGGTGTTGAGTCCATTTCGTTGAGCAAGGAGTAGCTCTTGTCTATTCCATATTTGGCTTAAGGAACTTTATCTGTGCTCATTTCAATCTCTGGTTTTATGCAGCACCCCAACTCACCTTTACCCTTAAGCAAGCATAAGTTGGTTTTCTAAATTTGAGACCCTGTTCTGTTCTGTAATTCAGTTCCTGTGTAGCCAAGTTTACATTCCGTGTATTACTGATATCTTATGATGTTTCTTTTTCTGTGTGACTTATTTCAGTTAGAATCATCATACCTGAATCCACTCATTGTGCTGCTAAGGGCCTGATGACATAGATTTCATTGCTGAGTGATATTGCTTTGTAAGTAAATACCACAACTTCTTTATCCATTTTTCACTTTCTGCGATGTTGAACTTGTACTGTAAACGAGGTTCTTGTAAACAGAGGCGTCCCAAACTTTGGGGTGGCTGTGTCTTTTTGATTTTAATTTCCCTAAGCTATAGGACCATAAGTGGAAGTGCCCTAGGCTCTGTTGCTTTGTTTTTTAGATGTTTCAGGAAACACCATACACTTCTCCCGAGTGTCTGTTGGCAATTTACATCCCGCCCATCAGCATAACAAGGCTCCCAGTTCTCCATGGCCTGTCCTGCCTTTCTGGATTTTACACTTTTTTCAGATGGCCCTTTTGACCGGGGGGAAGTGAGACTTCATTGTAGTGCAGATTTCCTTTGCAAGCTTGCTTGGTTGGCCAAAAAGGGCGTATGCGTTTTTTCCTGAATATATTCAGGAAAAAACGCATACGCCCTTTTTGGCCAAGTGCATCATTGTGGACGTTCTGCCTCTTTTCCTATGCTTTCAATGCAATTCCAGTCTACCTCCTGAAATCGGTTTCCTGCAATTCTGCCCCGCTTTCAAGTCCTCTTGGCAGCCTTACTTCAGTATATTTTTGGACGATAGCTGTCATTTATAACTCTGCAGGTTTGTGAATTACAGTGCCCCTGAGCTCCTTTCTTCAACTCGCTTTCTTTTGAGCTGGCCGCAACACCGCAGGATGGCTTCAGGCCCTAATCTGGTTCCGGCACGGCACGCTGAGCCTTTGGTTAATTCCTCTTCCTCGTGGGAAATGAGAGTTAAATTTGCCCGTCCAGACACCTCCAGCTAGTCTCTCATTGGTTCTCGCTATTCCTGTTCATCTTCCGCAGAAATTGCAAACTGGGCCAAACAGGAGGTTAAAGGGACTGACTCTCCAAGTCGGGAGGGTGTTAGTAAAGCGTCTGGAATGTTGCACCCGAGTACCAGGGTACGAAAACTGAGACATATTTGAACACGTCTCCCGATCACATGGTTGATCATACTCTAGGTTCCACATGCATGTTTTAGCTGAAGGAAGAATACCTTAAACCTGGGTAGTTGAAACCCGTGGAATGGGTACCATGCAATATGACTTCAAAGGGTCTTCATTTGCTCACCGAACCTCTCCAATCCTATCACTGCAGCGTTTATGCCCCTGTACACATGCTTGATTCTCTTTCGGAGACATAGCAATCCATAGGTTTTAAGATACTTACTAGTCAGGTACATTCTTAGGCTTTTAATATGCGGTGTTGAGTCCATTTCGTTGAGCAAGGAGTAGCTCTTGTCTATTCCATATTTGGCTTAAGGAACTTTATCTGTGCTCATTTCAATCTCTGGTTTTATGCAGCACCCCAACTCACCTTTACCCTTAAGCAAGCATAAGTTGGTTTTCTAAATTTGAGACCCTGTTCTGTTCTGTAATTCAGTTCCTGTGTAGCCAAGTTTACATTCCGTGTATTACTGATATCTTATGATGTTTCTTTTTCTGTGTGACTTATTTCAGTTAGAATCATCATACCTGAATCCACTCATTGTGCTGCTAAGGGCCTGATGACATAGATTTCATTGCTGAGTGATATTGCTTTGTAAGTAAATACCACAACTTCTTTATCCATTTTTCACTTTCTGCGATGTTGAACTTGTACTGTAAACGAGGTTCTTGTAAACAGAGGCGTCCCAAACTTTGGGGTGGCTGTGTCTTTTTGATTTTAATTTCCCTAAGCTATAGGACCATAAGTGGAAGTGCCCTAGGCTCTGTTGCTTTGTTTTTTAGATGTTTCAGGAAACACCATACACTTCTCCCGAGTGTCTGTTGGCAATTTACATCCCGCCCATCAGCATAACAAGGCTCCCAGTTCTCCATGGCCTGTCCTGCCTTTCTGGATTTTACACTTTTTTCAGATGGCCCTTTTGACCGGGGGGAAGTGAGACTTCATTGTAGTGCAGATTTCCTTTGCAAGCTTGCTTGGTTGGCCAAAAAGGGCGTATGCGTTTTTTCCTGAATATATTCAGGAAAAAACGCATACGCCCTTTTTGGCCAAGTGCATCATTGTGGACGTTCTGCCTCTTTTCCTATGCTTTCAATGCAATTCCAGTCTACCTCCTGAAATCGGTTTCCTGCAATTCTGCCCCGCTTTCAAGTCCTCTTGGCAGCCTTACTTCAGTATATTTTTGGACGATAGCTGTCATTTATAACTCTGCAGGTTTGTGAATTACAGTGCCCCTGAGCTCCTTTCTTCAACTCGCTTTCTTTTGAGCTGGCCGCAACACCGCAGGATGGCTTCAGGCCCTAATCTGGTTCCGGCACGGCACGCTGAGCCTTTGGTTAATTCCTCTTCCTGGTGGGAAATGAGAGTTAAATTTGCCCGTCCAGACACCTCCAGCTAGTCTCTCATTGGTTCTCGCTATTCCTGTTCATCTTCCGCAGAAATTGCAAACTGGGCCAAACAGGAGGTTAAAGGGACTGACTCTCCAAGTCGGGAGGGTGTTAGTAAAGCGTCTGGAATGTTGCACCCGAGTACCAGGGTACGAAAACTGAGACATATTTGAACACGTCTCCCGATCACATGGTTGATCATACTCTAGGTTCCACATGCATGTTTTAGCTGAAGGAAGAATACCTTAAACCTGGGTAGTTGAAACCCGTGGAATGGGTACCATGCAATATGACTTCAAAGGGTCTTCATTTGCTCACCGAACCTCTCCAATCCTATCACTGCTGCGTTTATGCCCCTGTACACATGCTTGATTCTCTTTCGGAGACATAGCAATCCATAGGTTTTAAGATACTTACTAGTCAGGTACATTCTTAGGCGTTTAATATGCGGTGTTGAGTCCATTTCGTTGAGCAAGGAGTAGCTCTTGTCTATTCCATATTTGGCTTAAGGAACTTTATCTGTGCTCATTTCAATCTCTGGTTTTATGCAGCACCCCAACTCACCTTTCCCCTTAAGCAAGCATAAGTTGGTTTTCTAAATTTGAGACCCTGTTCTGTTCTGTAATTCAGTTCCTGTGTAGCCAAGTTTACATTCCGTGTATTACTGATATCTTATGATGTTTCTTTTTCTGTGTGACTTATTTCAGTTAGAATCATCATACCTGAATCCACTCATTGTGCTGCTAAGGGCCTGATGACATAGATTTCATTGCTGAGTGATATTGCTTTGTAAGTAAATACCACAACTTCTTTATCCATTTTTCACTTTCTGCGATGTTGAACTTGTACTGTAAACGAGGTTCTTGTAAACAGAGGCGTCCCAAACTTTGGGGTGGCTGTGTCTTTTTGATTTTAATTTCCCTAAGCTATAGGACCATAAGTGGAAGTGCCCTAGGCTCTGTTGCTTTGTTTTTTAGATGTTTCAGGAAACACCATACACTTCTCCCGAGTGTCTGTTGGCAATTTACATCCCGCCCATCAGCATAACAAGGCTCCCAGTTCTCCATGGCCTGTCCTGCCTTTCTGGATTTTACACTTTTTTCAGATGGCCCTTTTGACCGGGGGGAAGTGAGACTTCATTGTAGTGCAGATTTCCTTTGCAAGCTTGCTTGGTTGGCCAAAAAGGGCGTATGCGTTTTTTCCTGAATATATTCAGGAAAAAACGCATACGCCCTTTTTGGCCAAGTGCATCATTGTGGACGTTCTGCCTCTTTTCCTATGCTTTCAATGCAATTCCAGTCTACCTCCTGAAATCGGTTTCCTGCAATTCTGCCCCGCTTTCAAGTCCTCTTGGCAGCCTTACTTCAGTATATTTTTGGACGATAGCTGTCATTTATAACTCTGCAGGTTTGTGAATTACAGTGCCCCTGAGCTCCTTTCTTCAACTCGCTTTCTTTTGAGCTGGCCGCAACACCGCAGGATGGCTTCAGGCCCTAATCTGGTTCCGGCACGGCACGCTGAGCCTTTGGTTAATTCCTCTTCCTGGTGGGAAATGAGAGTTAAATTTGCCCATCCAGACACCTCCAGCTAGTCTCTCATTGGTTCTCGCTATTCCTGTTCATCTTCCGCAGAAATTGCAAACTGGGCCAAACAGGAGGTTAAAGGGACTGACTCTCCAAGTCGGGAGGGTGTTAGTAAAGCGTCTGGAATGTTGCACCCGAGTACCAGGGTACGAAAACTGAGACATATTTGAACACGTCTCCCGATCACATGGTTGATCATACTCTAGGTTCCACATGCATGTTTTAGCTGAAGGAAGAATACCTTAAACCTGGGTAGTTGAAACCCGTGGAATGGGTACCATGCAATATGACTTCAAAGGGTCTTCATTTGCTCACCGAACCTCTCCAATCCTATCACTGCTGCGTTTATGCCCCTGTACACATGCTTGATTCTCTTTCGGAGACATAGCAATCCATAGGTTTTAAGATACTTACTAGTCAGGTACATTCTTAGGCATTTAATATGCGGTGTTGAGTCCATTTCGTTGAGCAAGGAGTAGCTCTTGTCTATTCCATATTTGGCTTAAGGAACTTTATCTGTGCTCATTTCAATCTCTGGTTTTATGCAGCACCCCAACTCACCTTTCCCCTTAAGCAAGCATAAGTTGGTTTTCTAAATTTGAGACCCTGTTCTGTTCTGTAATTCAGTTCCTGTGTAGCCAAGTTTACATTCCGTGTATTACTGATATCTTATGATGTTTCTTTTTCTGTGTGACTTATTTCAGTTAGAATCATCATACCTGAATCCACTCATTGTGCTGCTAAGGGCCTGATGACATAGATTTCATTGCTGAGTGATATTGCTTTGTAAGTAAATACCACAACTTCTTTATCCATTTTTCACTTTCTGCGATGTTGAACTTGTACTGTAAACGAGGTTCTTGTAAACAGAGGCGTCCCAAACTTTGGGGTGGCTGTGTCTTTTTGATTTTAATTTCCCTAAGCTATAGGACCATAAGTGGAAGTGCCCTAGGCTCTGTTGCTTTGTTTTTTAGATGTTTCAGGAAACACCATACACTTCTCCCGAGTGTCTGTTGGCAATTTACATCCCGCCCATCAGCATAACAAGGCTCCCAGTTCTCCATGGCCTGTCCTGCCTTTCTGGATTTTACACTTTTTTCAGATGGCCCTTTTCACCGGGGGGAAGTGAGACTTCATTGTAGTGCAGATTTCCTTTGCAAGCTTGCTTGGTTGGCCAAAAAGGGCGTATGCGTTTTTTCCTGAATATATTCAGGAAAAAACGCATACGCCCTTTTTGGCCAAGTGCATCATTGTGGACGTTCTGCCTCTTTTCCTATGCTTTCAATGCAATTCCAGTCTACCTCCTGAAATCGGTTTCCTGCAATTCTGCCCCGCTTTCAAGTCCTCTTGGCAGCCTTACTTCAGTATATTTTTGGACGATAGCTGTCATTTATAACTCTGCAGGTTTGTGAATTACAGTGCCCCTGAGCTCCTTTCTTCAACTCGCTTTCTTTTGAGCTGGCCGCAACACCGCAGGATGGCTTCAGGCCCTAATCTGGTTCCGGCACGGCACGCTGAGCCTTTGGTTAATTCCTCTTCCTGGTGGGAAATGAGAGTTAAATTTGCCCGTCCAGACACCTCCAGCTAGTCTCTCATTGGTTCTCGCTATTCCTGTTCATCTTCCGCAGAAATTGCAAACTGGGCCAAACAGGAGGTTAAAGGGACTGACTCTCCAAGTCGGGAGGGTGTTAGTAAAGCGTCTGGAATGTTGCACCCGAGTACCAGGGTACGAAAACGGAGACATATTTGAACACGTCTCCCGATCACATGGTTGATCATACTCTAGGTTCCACATGCATGTTTTAGCTGAAGGAAGAATACCTTAAACCTGGGTAGTTGAAACCCGTGGAATGGGTACCATGCAATATGACTTCAAAGGGTCTTCATTTGCTCACCGAACCTCTCCAATCCTATCACTGCTGTGTTTATGCCCCTGTACACATGCTTGATTCTCTTTCGGAGACATAGCAATCCATAGGTTTTAAGATACTTACTAGTCAGGTACATTCTTAGGCGTTTAATATGCGGTGTTGAGTCCATTTCGTTGAGCAAGGAGTAGCTCTTGTCTATTCCATATTTGGCTTAAGGAACTTTATCTGTGCTCATTTCAATCTCTGGTTTTATGCAGCACCCCAACTCACCTTTCCCCTTAAGCAAGCATAAGTTGGTTTTCTAAATTTGAGACCCTGTTCTGTTCTGTAATTCAGTTCCTGTGTAGCCAAGTTTACATTCCGTGTATTACTGATATCTTATGATGTTTCTTTTTCTGTGTGACTTATTTCAGTTAGAATCATCATACCTGAATCCACTCATTGTGCTGCTAAGGGCCTGATGACATAGATTTCATTGCTGAGTGATATTGCTTTGTAAGTAAATACCACAACTTCTTTATCCATTTTTCACTTTCTGCGATGTTGAACTTGTACTGTAAACGAGGTTCTTGTAAACAGAGGTGTCCCAAACTTTGGGGTGGCTGTGTCTTTTTGATTTTAATTTCCCTAAGCTATAGGACCATAAGTGGAAGTGCCCTAGGCTCTGTTGCTTTGTTTTTTAGATGTTTCAGGAAACACCATACACTTCTCCCGAGTGTCTGTTGGCAATTTACATCCCGCCCATCAGCATAACAAGGCTCCCAGTTCTCCATGGCCTGTCCTGCCTTTCTGGATTTTACACTTTTTTCAGATGGCCCTTTTCACCGGGGGGAAGTGAGACTTCATTGTAGTGCAGATTTCCTTTGCAAGCTTGCTTGGTTGGCCAAAAAGGGCGTATGCGTTTTTTCCTGAATATATTCAGGAAAAAACGCATACGCCCTTTTTGGCCAAGTGCATCATTGTGGACGTTCTGCCTCTTTTCCTATGCTTTCAATGCAATTCCAGTCTACCTCCTGAAATCGGTTTCCTGCAATTCTGCCCCGCTTTCAAGTCCTCTTGGCAGCCTTACTTCAGTATATTTTTGGACGATAGCTGTCATTTATAACTCTGCAGGTTTGTGAATTACAGTGCCCCTGAGCTCCTTTCTTCAACTCGCTTTCTTTTGAGCTGGCCGCAACACCGCAGGATGGCTTCAGGCCCTAATCTGGTTCCGGCACGGCACGCTGAGCCTTTGGTTAATTCCTCTTCCTGGTGGGAAATGAGAGTTAAATTTGCCCGTCCAGACACCTCCAGCTAGTCTCTCATTGGTTCTCGCTATTCCTGTTCATCTTCCGCAGAAATTGCAAACTGGGCCAAACAGGAGGTTAAAGGGACTGACTCTCCAAGTCGGGAGGGTGTTAGTAAAGCGTCTGGAATGTTGCACCCGAGTACCAGGGTACGAAAACTGAGACATATTTGAACACGTCTCCCGATCACATGGTTGATCATACTCTAGGTTCCACATGCATGTTTTAGCTGAAGGAAGAATACCTTAAACCTGGGTAGTTGAAACCCGTGGAATGGGTACCATGCAATATGACTTCAAAGGGTCTTCATTTGCTCACCGAACCTCTCCAATCCTATCACTGCTGCGTTTATGCCCCTGTACACATGCTTGATTCTCTTTCGGAGACATAGCAATCCATAGGTTTTAAGATACTTACT
Organism: Pseudorca crassidens; assembly: GCF_039906515.1. Lineage (NCBI taxonomy): Eukaryota > Metazoa > Chordata > Mammalia > Artiodactyla > Delphinidae > Pseudorca > Pseudorca crassidens. The sequence goes on from NW_027136152.1 coordinate 29,954, forward strand.
AGTCAGGTACATTCTTAGGCTTTTAATATGCGGTGTTGAGTCCATTTCGTTGAGCAAGGAGTAGCTCTTGTCTATTCCATATTTGGCTTAAGGAACTTTATCTGTGCTCATTTCAATCTCTGGTTTTATGCAGCACCCCAACTCACCTTTCCCCTTAAGCAAGCATAAGTTGGTTTTCTAAATTTGAGACCCTGTTCTGTTCTGTAATTCAGTTCCTGTGTAGCCAAGTTTACATTCCGTGTATTACTGATATCTTATGATGTTTCTTTTTCTGTGTGACTTATTTCAGTTAGAATCATCATACCTGAATCCACTCATTGTGCTGCTAAGGGCCTGATGACATAGATTTCATTGCTGAGTGATATTGCTTTGTAAGTAAATACCACAACTTCTTTATCCATTTTTCACTTTCTGCGATGTTGAACTTGTACTGTAAACGAGGTTCTTGTAAACAGAGGTGTCCCAAACTTTGGGGTGGCTGTGTCTTTTTGATTTTAATTTCCCTAAGCTATAGGACCATAAGTGGAAGTGCCCTAGGCTCTGTTGCTTTGTTTTTTAGATGTTTCAGGAAACACCATACACTTCTCCCGAGTGTCTGTTGGCAATTTACATCCCGCCCATCAGCATAACAAGGCTCCCAGTTCTCCATGGCCTGTCCTGCCTTTCTGGATTTTACACTTTTTTCAGATGGCCCTTTTCACCGGGGGGAAGTGAGACTTCATTGTAGTGCAGATTTCCTTTGCAAGCTTGCTTGGTTGGCCAAAAAGGGCGTATGCGTTTTTTCCTGAATATATTCAGGAAAAAACGCATACGCCCTTTTTGGCCAAGTGCATCATTGTGGACGTTCTGCCTCTTTTCCTATGCTTTCAATGCAATTCCAGTCTACCTCCTGAAATCGGTTTCCTGCAATTCTGCCCCGCTTTCAAGTCCTCTTGGCAGCCTTACTTCAGTATATTTTTGGACGATAGCTGTCATTTATAACTCTGCAGGTTTGTGAATTACAGTGCCCCTGAGCTCCTTTCTTCAACTCGCTTTCTTTTGAGCTGGCCGCAACACCGCAGGATGGCTTCAGGCCCTAATCTGGTTCCGGCACGGCACGCTGAGCCTTTGGTTAATTCCTCTTCCTGGTGGGAAATGAGAGTTAAATTTGCCCGTCCAGACACCTCCAGCTAGTCTCTCATTGGTTCTCGCTATTCCTGTTCATCTTCCGCAGAAATTGCAAACTGGGCCAAACAGGAGGTTAAAGGGACTGACTCTCCAAGTCGGGAGGGTGTTAGTAAAGCGTCTGGAATGTTGCACCCGAGTACCAGGGTACGAAAACTGAGACATATTTGAACACGTCTCCCGATCACATGGTTGATCATACTCTAGGTTCCACATGCATGTTTTAGCTGAAGGAAGAATACCTTAAACCTGGGTAGTTGAAACCCGTGGAATGGGTACCATGCAATATGACTTCAAAGGGTCTTCATTTGCTCACCGAACCTCTCCAATCCTATCACTGCTGCGTTTATGCCCCTGTACACATGCTTGATTCTCTTTCGGAGACATAGCAATCCATAGGTTTTAAGATACTTACTAGTCAGGTACATTCTTAGGCTTTTAATATGCGGTGTTGAGTCCATTTCGTTGAGCAAGGAGTAGCTCTTGTCTATTTCATATTTGGCTTAAGGAACTTTATCTGTGCTCATTTCAATCTCTGGTTTTATGCAGCACCCCAACTCACCTTTCCCCTTAAGCAAGCATAAGTTGGTTTTCTAAATTTGAGACCCTGTTCTGTTCTGTAATTCAGTTCCTGTGTAGCCAAGTTTACATTCCGTGTATTACTGATATCTTATGATGTTTCTTTTTCTGTGTGACTTATTTCAGTTAGAATCATCATACCTGAATCCACTCATTGTGCTGCTAAGGGCCTGATGACATAGATTTCATTGCTGAGTGATATTGCTTTGTAAGTAAATACCACAACTTCTTTATCCATTTTTCACTTTCTGCGATGTTGAACTTGTACTGTAAACGAGGTTCTTGTAAACAGAGGCGTCCCAAACTTTGGGGTGGCTGTGTCTTTTTGATTTTAATTTCCCTAAGCTATAGGACCATAAGTGGAAGTGCCCTAGGCTCTGTTGCTTTGTTTTTTAGATGTTTCAGGAAACACCATACACTTCTCCCGAGTGTCTGTTGGCAATTTACATCCCGCCCATCAGCATAACAAGGCTCCCAGTTCTCCATGGCCTGTCCTGCCTTTCTGGATTTTACACTTTTTTCAGATGGCCCTTTTGACCGGGGGGAAGTGAGACTTCATTGTAGTGCAGATTTCCTTTGCAAGCTTGCTTGGTTGGCCAAAAAGGGCGTATGCGTTTTTTCCTGAATATATTCAGGAAAAAACGCATACGCCCTTTTTGGCCAAGTGCATCGTTGTGGACGTTCTGCCTCTTTCCCTATGCTTTCAATGCAATTCCAGTCTGCCTCCTGAAATCGGTTTCCTGCAATTCTGCCCTGCTTTCAAGTCCTCTTGGCAGCCTTACTTCAGTATATTTTTGGACGATAGCTGTCATTTATAACTCTGCAGGTTTGTGAATTACAGTGCCCCTGAGCTCCTTTCTTCAACTCGCTTTCTTTTGAGCTGGCCGCAACACCGCAGGATGGCTTCAGGCCCTAATCTGGTTCCGGCACGGCACGTTGAGCCTTTGGTTAATTCCTCTTCCTGGTGGGAAATGAGAGTTAAATTTGCCCGTCCAGACACCTCCAGCTAGTCTCTCATTGGTTCTCGCTATTCCTGTTCATCTTCCGCAGAAATTGCAAACTGGGCCAAACAGGAGGTTAAAGGGACTGACTCTCCAAGTCGGGAGGGTGTTAGTAAAGCGTCTGGAATGTTGCACCCGAGTACCAGGGTACGAAAACTGAGACATATTTGAACACGTCTCCCGATCACATGGTTGATCATACTCTAGGTTCCACATGCATGTTTTAGCTGAAGGAAGAATACCTTAAACCTGGGTAGTTGAAACCCGTGGAATGGGTACCATGCAATATGACTTCAAAGGGTCTTCATTTGCTCACCGAACCTCTCCAATCCTATCACTGCTGCGTTTATGCCCCTGTACACATGCTTGATTCTCTTTCGGAGACATAGCAATCCATAGGTTTTAAGATACTTACTAGTCAGGTACATTCTTAGGCATTTAATATGCGGTGTTGAGTCCATTTCGTTGAGCAAGGAGTAGCTCTTGTCTATTCCATATTTGGCTTAAGGAACTTTATCTGTGCTCATTTCAATCTCTGGTTTTATGCAGGACCCCAACTCACCTTTACCCTTAAGCAAGCATAAGTTGGTTTTCTAAATTTGAGACCCTGTTCTGTTCTGTAATTCAGTTCCTGTGTAGCCAAGTTTACATTCCGTGTATTACTGATATCTTATGATGTTTCTTTTTCTGTGTGACTTATTTCAGTTAGAATCATCATACCTGAATCCACTCATTGTCCTGCTAAGGGCCTGATGACATAGATTTCATTGCTGAGTGATATTGCTTTGTAAGTAAATACCACAACTTCTTTATCCATTTTTCACTTTCTGCGTTGTTGAACTTGTACGCTAAACGAGGTTCTTGTAAACAGAGGCGTCCCAAACTTTGGGGTGGCTGTGTCTTTTTGATTTTAATTTCCCTAAGCTATAGGACCATAAGTGGAAGTGCCCTAGGCTCTGTTGCTTTGTTTTTTAGATGTTTCAGGAAACACCATACACTTCTCCTGAGTGTCTGTTGGCAATTTACATCCCGCCCATCAGCATAACAAGGCTCCCAGTTCTCCATGGCCTGTCCTGCCTTTCTGGATTTTACACTTTTTTCAGATAGCCCTTTTGACCGGGGGGAAGTGAGACTTCATTGTAGTGCAGATTTCCTTTGCAAGCTTGCTTGGTTGGCCAAAAAGGGCGTATGCGTTTTTTCCTGAATATATTCAGGAAAAAACGCATACGCCCTTTTTGGCCAAGTGCATCATTGTGGACGTTCTGCCTCTTTTCCTATGCTTTCAATGCAATTCCAGTCTGCCTCCTGAAATCGGTTTCCTGCAATTCTGCCCCGCTTTCAAGTCCTCTTGGCAGCCTTACTTCAGTATATTTTTGGACGATAGCTGTCATTTATAACTCTGCAGGTTTGTGAATTACAGTGCCCCTGAGCTCCTTTCTTCAACTCGCTTTCTTTTGAGCTGGCCGCAACACCGCAGGATGGCTTCAGGCCCTAATCTGGTTCCGGCACGGCACGCTGAGCCTTTGGTTAATTCCTCTTCCTGGTGGGAAATGAGAGTTAAATTTGCCCGTCCAGACACCTCCAGCTAGTCTCTCATTGGTTCTCGCTATTCCTGTTCATCTTCCACAGAAATTGCAAACTGGGCCAAACAGGAGGTTAAAGGGACTGACTCTCCAAGTCGGGAGGGTGTTAGTAAAGCGTCTGGAATGTTGCACCCGAGTACCAGGGTACGAAAACTGAGACATATTTGAACACGTCTCCCGATCACATGGTTGATCATACTCTAGGTTCCACATGCATGTTTTAGCTGAAGGAAGAATACCTTAAACCTGGGTAGTTGAAACCCGTGGAATGGGTACCATGCAATATGACTTCAAAGGGTCTTCATTTGCTCACCGAACCTCTCCAATCCTATCACTGCTGCGTTTATGCCCCTGTACACATGCTTGATTCTCTTTCGGAGACATAGCAATCCATAGGTTTTAAGATACTTACTAGTCAGGTACATTCTTAGGCATTTAATATGCGGTGTTGAGTCCATTTCGTTGAGCAAGGAGTAGCTCTTGTCTATTCCATATTTGGCTTAAGGAACTTTATCTGTGCTCATTTCAATCTCTGGTTTTATGCAGCACCCCAACTCACCTTTCCCCTTAAGCAAGCATAAGTTGGTTTTCTAAATTTGAGACCCTGTTCTGTTCTGTAATTCAGTTCCTGTGTAGCCAAGTTTACATTCCGTGTATTACTGATATCTTATGATGTTTCTTTTTCTGTGTGACTTATTTCAGTTAGAATCATCATACCTGAATCCACTCATTGTGCTGCTAAGGGCCTGATGACATAGATTTCATTGCTGAGTGATATTGCTTTGTAAGTAAATACCACAACTTCTTTATCCATTTTTCACTTTCTGCGATGTTGAACTTGTACGCTAAACGAGGTTCTTGTAAACAGAGGCGTCCCAAACTTTGGGGTGGCTGTGTCTTTTTGATTTTAATTTCCCTAAGCTATAGGACCATAAGTGGAAGTGCCCTAGGCTCTGTTGCTTTGTTTTTTAGATGTTTCAGGAAACACCATACACTTCTCCCGAGTGTCTGTTGGCAATTTACATCCCGCCCATCAGCATAACAAGGCTCCCAGTTCTCCATGGCCTGTCCTGCCTTTCTGGATTTTACACTTTTTTCAGATGGCCCTTTTGACCGGGGGGAAGTGAGACTTCATTGTAGTGCAGATTTCCTTTGCAAGCTTGCTTGGTTGGCCAAAAAGGGCGTATGCGTTTTTTCCTGAATATATTCAGGAAAAAACGCATACGCCCTTTTTGGCCAAGTGCATCATTGTGGACGTTCTGCCTCTTTTCCTATGCTTTCAATGCAATTCCAGTCTGCCTCCTGAAATCGGTTTCCTGCAATTCTGCCCCGCTTTCAAGTCCTCTTGGCAGCCTTACTTCAGTATATTTTTGGACGATAGCTGTCATTTATAACTCTGCAGGTTTGTGAATTACAGTGCCCCTGAGCTCCTTTCTTCAACTCGCTTTCTTTTGAGCTGGCCGCAACACCGCAGGATGGCTTCAGGCCCTAATCTGGTTCCGGCACGGCACGCTGAGCCTTTGGTTAATTCCTCTTCCTGGTGGGAAATGAGAGTTAAATTTGCCCGTCCAGACACCTCCAGCTAGTCTCTCATTGGTTCTCGCTATTCCTGTTCATCTTCCACAGAAATTGCAAACTGGGCCAAACAGGAGGTTAAAGGGACTGACTCTCCAAGTCGGGAGGGTGTTAGTAAAGCGTCTGGAATGTTGCACCCGAGTACCAGGGTACGAAAACTGAGACATATTTGAACACGTCTCCCGATCACATGGTTGATCATACTCTAGGTTCCACATGCATGTTTTAGCTGAAGGAAGAATACCTTAAACCTGGGTAGTTGAAACCCGTGGAATGGGTACCATGCAATATGACTTCAAAGGGTCTTCATTTGCTCACCGAACCTCTCCAATCCTATCACTGCTGCGTTTATGCCCCTGTACACATGCTTGATTCTCTTTCGGAGACATAGCAATCCATAGGTTTTAAGATACTTACTAGTCAGGTACATTCTTAGGCGTTTAATATGCGGTGTTGAGTCCATTTCGTTGAGCAAGGAGTAGCTCTTGTCTATTCCATATTTGGCTTAAGGAACTTTATCTGTGCTCATTTCAATCTCTGGTTTTATGCAGCACCCCAACTCACCTTTCCCCTTAAGCAAGCATAAGTTGGTTTTCTAAATTTGAGACCCTGTTCTGTTCTGTAATTCAGTTCCTGTGTAGCCAAGTTTACATTCCGTGTATTACTGATATCTTATGATGTTTCTTTTTCTGTGTGACTTATTTCAGTTAGAATCATCATACCTGAATCCACTCATTGTGCTGCTAAGGGCCTGATGACATAGATTTCATTGCTGAGTGATATTGCTTTGTAAGTAAATACCACAACTTCTTTATCCATTTTTCACTTTCTGCGATGTTGAACTTGTACGCTAAACGAGGTTCTTGTAAACAGAGGCGTCCCAAACTTTGGGGTGGCTGTGTCTTTTTGATTTTAATTTCCCTAAGCTATAGGACCATAAGTGGAAGTGCCCTAGGCTCTGTTGCTTTGTTTTTTAGATGTTTCAGGAAACACCATACACTTCTCCCGAGTGTCTGTTGGCAATTTACATCCCGCCCATCAGCATAACAAGGCTCCCAGTTCTCCATGGCCTGTCCTGCCTTTCTGGATTTTACACTTTTTTCAGATGGCCCTTTTGACCGGGGGGGAAGTGAGACTTCATTGTAGTGCAGATTTCCTTTGCAAGCTTGCTTGGTTGGCCAAAAAGGGCGTATGCGTTTTTTCCTGAATATATTCAGGAAAAAACGCATACGCCCTTTTTGGCCAAGTGCATCATTGTGGACGTTCTGCCTCTTTTCCTATGCTTTCAATGCAATTCCAGTCTGCCTCCTGAAATCGGTTTCCTGCAATTCTGCCCCGCTTTCAAGTCCTCTTGGCAGCCTTACTTCAGTATATTTTTGGACGATAGCTGTCATTTATAACTCTGCAGGTTTGTGAATTACAGTGCCCCTGAGCTCCTTTCTTCAACTCGTTTTCTTTTGAGCTGGCCGCAACACCGCAGGATGGCTTCAGGCCCTAATCTGGTTCCGGCACGGCACGCTGAGCCTTTGGTTAATTCCTCTTCCTGGTGGGAAATGAGAGTTAAATTTGCCCGTCCAGACACCTCCAGCTAGTCTCTCATTGGTTCTCGCTATTCCTGTTCATCTTCCGCAGAAATTGCAAAATGGGCCAAACAGGAGGTTAAAGGGACTGACTCTCCAAGTCGGGAGGGTGTTAGTAAAGCGTCTGGAATGTTGCACCCGAGTACCAGGGTACGAAAACTGAGACATATTTGAACACGTCTCCCGATCACATGGTTGATCATACTCTAGGTTCCACATGCATGTTTTAGCTGAAGGAAGAATACCTTAAACCTGGGTAGTTGAAACCCGTGGAATGGGTACCATGCAATATGACTTCAAAGGGTCTTCATTTGCTCACCGAACCTCTCCAATCCTATCACTGCTGCGTTTATGCCCCTGTACACATGCTTGATTCTCTTTCGGAGACATAGCAATCCATAGGTTTTAAGATACTTACTAGTCAGGTACATTCTTAGGCTTTTAATATGCGGTGTTGAGTCCATTTCGTTGAGCAAGGAGTAGCTCTTGTCTATTCCATATTTGGCTTAAGGAACTTTATCTGTGCTCATTTCAATCTCTGGTTTTATGCAGCACCCCAACTCACCTTTACCCTTAAGCAAGCATAAGTTGGTTTTCTAAATTTGAGACCCTGTTCTGTTCTGTAATTCAGTTCCTGTGTAGCCAAGTTTACATTCCGTGTATTCCTGATATCTTATGATGTTTCTTTTTCTGTGTGACTTATTTCAGTTAGAATCATCATACCTGAATCCACTCATTGTGCTGCTAAGGGCCTGATGACATAGATTTCATTGCTGAGTGATATTGCTTTGTAAGTAAATACCACAACTTCTTTATCCATTTTTCACTTTCTGCGATGTTGAACTTGTACTGTAAACGAGGTTCTTGTAAACAGAGGCGTCCCAAACTTTGGGGTGGCTGTGTCTTTTTGATTTTAATTTCCCTAAGCTATAGGACCATAAGTGGAAGTGCCCTAGGCTCTGTTGCTTTGTTTTTTAGATGTTTCAGGAAACACCATACACTTCTCCCGAGTGTCTGTTGGCAATTTACATCCCGCCCATCAGCATAACAAGGCTCCCAGTTCTCCATGGCCTGTCCTGCCTTTCTGGATTTTACACTTTTTTCAGATGGCCCTTTTGACCGGGGGGAAGTGAGACTTCATTGTAGTGCAGATTTCCTTTGCAAGCTTGCTTGGTTGGCCAAAAAGGGCGTATGCGTTTTTTCCTGAATATATTCAGGATAAAACGCATACGCCCTTTTTGGCCAAGTGCATCATTGTGGACGTTCTGCCTCTTTTCCTATGCTTTCAATGCAATTCCAGTCTGCCTCCTGAAATCGGTTTCCTGCAATTCTGCCCCGCTTTCAAGTCCTCTTGGCAGCCTTACTTCAGTATATTTTTGGACGATAGCTGTCATTTATAACTCTGCAGGTTTGTGAATTACAGTGCCCCTGAGCTCCTTTCTTCAACTCGCTTTCTTTTGAGCTGGCCGCAACACCGCAGGATGGCTTCAGGCCCTAATCTGGTTCCGGCACGGCACGCTGAGCCTTTGGTTAATTCCTCTTCCTGGTGGGAAATGAGAGTTAAATTTGCCCATCCAGACACCTCCAGCTAGTCTCTCATTGGTTCTCGCTATTCCTGTTCATCTTCCGCAGAAATTGCAAACTGGGCCAAACAGGAGGTTAAAGGGACTGACTCTCCAAGTCGGGAGGGTGTTAGTAAAGCGTCTGGAATGTTGCACCCGAGTACCAGGGTACGAAAACTGAGACATATTTGAACACGTCTCCCGATCACATGGTTGATCATACTCTAGGTTCCACATGCATGTTTTAGCTGAAGGAAGAATACCTTAAACCTGGGTAGTTGAAACCCGTGGAATGGGTACCATGCAATATGACTTCAAAGGGTCTTCATTTGCTCACCGAACCTCTCCAATCCTATCACTGCTGCGTTTATGCCCCTGTACACATGCTTGATTCTCTTTCGGAGACATAGCAATCCATAGGTTTTAAGATACTTACTAGTCAGGTACATTCTTAGGCTTTTAATATGCGGTGTTGAGTCCATTTCGTTGAGCAAGGAGTAGCTCTTGTCTATTCCATATTTGGCTTAAGGAACTTTATCTGTGCTCATTTCAATCTCTGGTTTTATGCAGCACCCCAACTCACCTTTCCCCTTAAGCAAGCATAAGTTGGTTTTCTAAATTTGAGACCCTGTTCTGTTCTGTAATTCAGTTCCTGTGTAGCCAAGTTTACATTCCGTGTATTACTGATATCTTATGATGTTTCTTTTTCTGTGTGACTTATTTCAGTTAGAATCATCATACCTGAATCCACTCATTGTGCTGCTAAGGGCCTGATGACATAGATTTCATTGCTGAGAGATATTGTTTTGTAAGTAAATACCACAACTTCTTTATCCATTTTTCACTTTCTGCGATGTTGAACTTGTACTGTAAACGAGGTTCTTGTAAACAGAGGCGTCCCAAACTTTGGGGTGGCTGTGTCTTTTTGATTTTAATTTCCCTAAGCTATAGGACCATAAGTGGAAGTGCCCTAGGCTCTGTTGCTTTGTTTTTTAGATGTTTCAGGAAACACCATACACTTCTCCCGAGTGTCTGTTGGCAATTTACATCCCGCCCATCAGCATAACAAGGCTCCCAGTTCTCCATGGCCTGTCCTGCCTTTCTGGATTTTACACTTTTTTCAGATGGCCCTTTTGACCGGGGGGGAAGTGAGACTTCATTGTAGTGCAGATTTCCTTTGCAAGCTTGCTTGGTTGGCCAAAAAGGGTGTATGCGTTTTTTCCTGAATATATTCAGGAAAAAACGCATACGCCCTTTTTGGCCAAGTGCATCATTGTGGACGTTCTGCCTCTTTTCCTATGCTTTCAATGCAATTCCAGTCTGCCTCCTGAAATCGGTTTCCTGCAATTCTGCCCCGCTTTCAAGTCCTCTTGGCAGCCTTACTTCAGTATATTTTTGGACGATAGCTGTCATTTATAACTCTGCAGGTTTGTGAATTACAGTGCCCCTGAGCTCCTTTCTTCAACTCGTTTTCTTTTGAGCTGGCCGCAACACCGCAGGATGGCTTCAGGCCCTAATCTGGTTCCGGCACGGCACGCTGAGCCTTTGGTTAATTCCTCTTCCTGGTGGGAAATGAGAGTTAAATTTGCCCGTCCAGACACCTCCAGCTAGTCTCTCATTGGTTCTCGCTATTCCTGTTCATCTTCCGCAGAAATTGCAAAATGGGCCAAACAGGAGGTTAAAGGGACTGACTCTCCAAGTCGGGAGGGTGTTAGTAAAGCGTCTGGAATGTTGCACCCGAGTACCAGGGTACGAAAACTGAGACATATTTGAACACGTCTCCCGATCACATGGTTGATCATACTCTAGGTTCCACATGCATGTTTTAGCTGAAGGAAGAATACCTTAAACCTGGGTAGTTGAAACCCGTGGAATGGGTACCATGCAATATGACTTCAAAGGGTCTTCATTTGCTCACCGAACCTCTCCAATCCTATCACTGCTGCGTTTATGCCCCTGTACACATGCTTGATTCTCTTTCGGAGACATAGCAATCCATAGGTTTTAAGATACTTACTAGTCAGGTACATTCTTAGGCTTTTAATATGCGGTGTTGAGTCCATTTCGTTGAGCAAGGAGTAGCTCTTGTCTATTCCATATTTGGCTTAAGGAACTTTATCTGTGCTCATTTCAATCTCTGGTTTTATGCAGCACCCCAACTCACCTTTACCCTTAAGCAAGCATAAGTTGGTTTTCTAAATTTGAGACCCTGTTCTGTTCTGTAATTCAGTTCCTGTGTAGCCAAGTTTACATTCCGTGTATTCCTGATATCTTATGATGTTTCTTTTTCTGTGTGACTTATTTCAGTTAGAATCATCATACCTGAATCCACTCATTGTGCTGCTAAGGGCCTGATGACATAGATTTCATTGCTGAGTGATATTGCTTTGTAAGTAAATACCACAACTTCTTTATCCATTTTTCACTTTCTGCGATGTTGAACTTGTACTGTAAACGAGGTTCTTGTAAACAGAGGCGTCCCAAACTTTGGGGTGGCTGTGTCTTTTTGATTTTAATTTCCCTAAGCTATAGGACCATAAGTGGAAGTGCCCTAGGCTCTGTTGCTTTGTTTTTTAGATGTTTCAGGAAACACCATACACTTCTCCCGAGTGTCTGTTGGCAATTTACATCCCGCCCATCAGCATAACAAGGCTCCCAGTTCTCCATGGCCTGTCCTGCCTTTCTGGATTTTACACTTTTTTCAGATGGCCCTTTTGACCGGGGGGAAGTGAGACTTCATTGTAGTGCAGATTTCCTTTGCAAGCTTGCTTGGTTGGCCAAAAAGGGCGTATGCGTTTTTTCCTGAATATATTCAGGATAAAACGCATACGCCCTTTTTGGCCAAGTGCATCATTGTGGACGTTCTGCCTCTTTTCCTATGCTTTCAATGCAATTCCAGTCTGCCTCCTGAAATCGGTTTCCTGCAATTCTGCCCCGCTTTCAAGTCCTCTTGGCAGCCTTACTTCAGTATATTTTTGGACGATAGCTGTCATTTATAACTCTGCAGGTTTGTGAATTACAGTGCCCCTGAGCTCCTTTCTTCAACTCGCTTTCTTTTGAGCTGGCCGCAACACCGCAGGATGGCTTCAGGCCCTAATCTGGTTCCGGCACGGCACGCTGAGCCTTTGGTTAATTCCTCTTCCTGGTGGGAAATGAGAGTTAAATTTGCCCATCCAGACACCTCCAGCTAGTCTCTCATTGGTTCTCGCTATTCCTGTTCATCTTCCGCAGAAATTGCAAACTGGGCCAAACAGGAGGTTAAAGGGACTGACTCTCCAAGTCGGGAGGGTGTTAGTAAAGCGTCTGGAATGTTGCACCCGAGTACCAGGGTACGAAAACTGAGACATATTTGAACACGTCTCCCGATCACATGGTTGATCATACTCTAGGTTCCACATGCATGTTTTAGCTGAAGGAAGAATACCTTAAACCTGGGTAGTTGAAACCCGTGGAATGGGTACCATGCAATATGACTTCAAAGGGTCTTCATTTGCTCACCGAACCTCTCCAATCCTATCACTGCTGCGTTTATGCCCCTGTACACATGCTTGATTCTCTTTCGGAGACATAGCAATCCATAGGTTTTAAGATACTTACTAGTCAGGTACATTCTTAGGCTTTTAATATGCGGTGTTGAGTCCATTTCGTTGAGCAAGGAGTAGCTCTTGTCTATTCCATATTTGGCTTAAGGAACTTTATCTGTGCTCATTTCAATCTCTGGTTTTATGCAGCACCCCAACTCACCTTTCCCCTTAAGCAAGCATAAGTTGGTTTTCTAAATTTGAGACCCTGTTCTGTTCTGTAATTCAGTTCCTGTGTAGCCAAGTTTACATTCCGTGTATTACTGATATCTTATGATGTTTCTTTTTCTGTGTGACTTATTTCAGTTAGAATCATCATACCTGAATCCACTCATTGTGCTGCTAAGGGCCTGATGACATAGATTTCATTGCTGAGTGATATTGCTTTGTAAGTAAATACCACAACTTCTTTATCCATTTTTCACTTTCTGCGATGTTGAACTTGTACTGTAAACGAGGTTCTTGTAAACAGAGGCGTCCCAAACTTTGGGGTGGCTGTGTCTTTTTGATTTTAATTTCCCTAAGCTATAGGACCATAAGTGGAAGTGCCCTAGGCTCTGTTGCTTTGTTTTTTAGATGTTTCAGGAAACACCATACACTTCTCCCGAGTGTCTGTTGGCAATTTACATCCCGCCCATCAGCATAACAAGGCTCCCAGTTCTCCATGGCCTGTCCTGCCTTTCTGGATTTTACACTTTTTTCAGATGGCCCTTTTCACCGGGGGGAAGTGAGACTTCATTGTAGTGCAGATTTCCTTTGCAAGCTTGCTTGGTTGGCCAAAAAGGGCGTATGCGTTTTTTCCTGAATATATTCAGGAAAAAACGCATACGCCCTTTTTGGCCAAGTGCATCATTGTGGACGTTCTGCCTCTTTTCCTATGCTTTCAATGCAATTCCAGTCTGCCTCCTGAAATCGGTTTCCTGCAATTCTGCCCTGCTTTCAAGTCCTCTTGGCAGCCTTACTTCAGTATATTTTTGGACGATAGCTGTCATTTATAACTCTGCAGGTTTGTGAATTACAGTGCCCCTGAGCTCCTTTCTTCAACTCGCTTTCTTTTGAGCTGGCCGCAACACCGCAGGATGGCTTCAGGCCCTAATCTGGTTCCGGCACGGCACGTTGAGCCTTTGGTTAATTCCTCTTCCTTGTGGGAAATGAGAGTTAAATTTGCCCGTCCAGACACCTCCAGCTAGTCTCTCATTGGTTCTCGCTATTCCTGTTCATCTTCCGCAGAAATTGCAAACTGGGCCAAACAGGAGGTTAAAGGGACTGACTCTCCAAGTCGGGAGGGTGTTAGTAAAGCGTCTGGAATGTTGCACCCGAGTACCAGGGTACGAAAACTGAGACATATTTGAACACGTCTCCCGATCACATGGTTGATCATACTCTAGGTTCCACATGCATGTTTTAGCTGAAGGAAGAATACCTTAAACCTGGGTAGTTGAAACCCGTGGAATGGGTACCATGCAATATGACTTCAAAGGGTCTTCATTTGCTCACCGAACCTCTCCAATCCTATCACTGCTGCGTTTATGCCCCTGTACACATGCTTGATTCTCTTTCGGAGACATAGCAATCCATAGGTTTTAAGATACTTACTAGTCAGGTACATTCTTAGGCATTTAATATGCGGTGTTGAGTCCATTTCGTTGAGCAAGGAGTAGCTCTTGTCTATTCCATATTTGGCTTAAGGAACTTTATCTGTGCTCATTTCAATCTCTGGTTTTATGCAGGACCCCAACTCACCTTTACCCTTAAGCAAGCATAAGTTGGTTTTCTAAATTTGAGACCCTGTTCTGTTCTGTAATTCAGTTCCTGTGTAGCCAAGTTTACATTCCGTGTATTACTGATATCTTATGATGTTTCTTTTTCTGTGTGACTTATTTCAGTTAGAATCATCATACCTGAATCCACTCATTGTCCTGCTAAGGGCCTGATGACATAGATTTCATTGCTGAGTGATATTGCTTTGTAAGTAAATACCACAACTTCTTTATCCATTTTTCACTTTCTGCGATGTTGAACTTGTACGCTAAACGAGGTTCTTGTAAACAGAGGCGTCCCAAACTTTGGGGTGGCTGTGTCTTTTTGATTTTAATTTCCCTAAGCTATAGGACCATAAGTGGAAGTGCCCTAGGCTCTGTTGCTTTGTTTTTTAGATGTTTCAGGAAACACCATACACTTCTCCTGAGTGTCTGTTGGCAATTTACATCCCGCCCATCAGCATAACAAGGCTCCCAGTTCTCCATGGCCTGTCCTGCCTTTCTGGATTTTACACTTTTTTCAGATAGCCCTTTTGACCGGGGGGAAGTGAGACTTCATTGTAGTGCAGATTTCCTTTGCAAGCTTGTTTGGTTGGCCAAAAAGGGCGTATGCGTTTTTTCCTGAATATATTCAGGAAAAAACGCATACGCCCTTTTTGGCCAAGTGCATCATTGTGGACGTTCTGCCTCTTTTCCTATGCTTTCAATGCAATTCCAGTCTGCCTCCTGAAATCGGTTTCCTGCAATTCTGCCCCGCTTTCAAGTCCTCTTGGCAGCCTTACTTCAGTATATTTTTGGACGATAGCTGTCATTTATAACTCTGCAGGTTTGTGAATTACAGTGCCCCTGAGCTCCTTTCTTCAACTCGCTTTCTTTTGAGCTGGCCGCAACACCGCAGGATGGCTTCAGGCCCTAATCTGGTTCCGGCACGGCACGCTGAGCCTTTGGTTAATTCCTCTTCCTGGTGGGAAATGAGAGTTAAATTTGCCCGTCCAGACACCTCCAGCTAGTCTCTCATTGGTTCTCGCTATTCCTGTTCATCTTCCACAGAAATTGCAAACTGGGCCAAACAGGAGGTTAAAGGGACTGACTCTCCAAGTCGGGAGGGTGTTAGTAAAGCGTCTGGAATGTTGCACCCGAGTACCAGGGTACGAAAACTGAGACATATTTGAACACGTCTCCCGATCACATGGTTGATCATACTCTAGGTTCCACATGCATGTTTTAGCTGAAGGAAGAATACCTTAAACCTGGGTAGTTGAAACCCGTGGAATGGGTACCATGCAATATGACTTCAAAGGGTCTTCATTTGCTCACCGAACCTCTCCAATCCTATCACTGCTGCGTTTATGCCCCTGTACACATGCTTGATTCTCTTTCGGAGACATAGCAATCCATAGGTTTTAAGATACTTACTAGTCAGGTACATTCTTAGGCATTTAATATGCGGTGTTGAGTCCATTTCGTTGAGCAAGGAGTAGCTCTTGTCTATTCCATATTTGGCTTAAGGAACTTTATCTGTGCTCATTTCAATCTCTGGTTTTATGCAGCACCCCAACTCACCTTTCCCCTTAAGCAAGCATAAGTTGGTTTTCTAAATTTGAGACCCTGTTCTGTTCTGTAATTCAGTTCCTGTGTAGCCAAGTTTACATTCCGTGTATTACTGATATCTTATGATGTTTCTTTTTCTGTGTGACTTATTTCAGTTAGAATCATCATACCTGAATCCACTCATTGTGCTGCTAAGGGCCTGATGACATAGATTTCATTGCTGAGTGATATTGCTTTGTAAGTAAATACCACAACTTCTTTATCCATTTTTCACTTTCTGCGATGTTGAACTTGTACGCTAAACGAGGTTCTTGTAAACAGAGGCGTCCCAAACTTTGGGGTGGCTGTGTCTTTTTGATTTTAATTTCCCTAAGCTATAGGACCATAAGTGGAAGTGCCCTAGGCTCTGTTGCTTTGTTTTTTAGATGTTTCAGGAAACACCATACACTTCTCCCGAGTGTCTGTTGGCAATTTACATCCCGCCCATCAGCATAACAAGGCTCCCAGTTCTCCATGGCCTGTCCTGCCTTTCTGGATTTTACACTTTTTTCAGATAGCCCTTTTGACCGGGGGGAAGTGAGACTTCATTGTAGTGCAGATTTCCTTTGCAAGCTTGTTTGGTTGGCCAAAAAGGGCGTATGCGTTTTTTCCTGAATATATTCAGGAAAAAACGCATACGCCCTTTTTGGCCAAGTGCATCATTGTGGACGTTCTGCCTCTTTTCCTATGCTTTCAATGCAATTCCAGTCTGCCTCCTGAAATCGGTTTCCTGCAATTCTGCCCCGCTTTCAAGTCCTCTTGGCAGCCTTACTTCAGTATATTTTTGGACGATAGCTGTCATTTATAACTCTGCAGGTTTGTGAATTACAGTGCCCCTGAGCTCCTTTCTTCAACTCGCTTTCTTTTGAGCTGGCCGCAACACCGCAGGATGGCTTCAGGCCCTAATCTGGTTCCGGCACGGCACGCTGAGCCTTTGGTTAATTCCTCTTCCTGGTGGGAAATGAGAGTTAAATTTGCCCGTCCAGACACCTCCAGCTAGTCTCTCATTGGTTCTCGCTATTCCTGTTCATCTTCCGCAGAAATTGCAAACTGGGCCAAACAGGAGGTTAAAGGGACTGACTCTCCAAGTCGGGAGGGTGTTAGTAAAGCGTCTGGAATGTTGCACCCGAGTACCAGGGTACGAAAACTGAGACATATTTGAACACGTCTCCCGATCACATGGTTGATCATACTCTAGGTTCCACATGCATGTTTTAGCTGAAGGAAGAATACCTTAAACCTGGGTAGTTGAAACCCGTGGAATGGGTACCATGCAATATGACTTCAAAGGGTCTTCATTTGCTCACCGAACCTCTCCAATCCTATCACTGCTGCGTTTATGCCCCTGTACACATGCTTGATTCTCTTTCGGAGACATAGCAATCCATAGGTTTTAAGATACTTACTAGTCAGGTACATTCTTAGGCTTTTAATATGCGGTGTTGAGTCCATTTCGTTGAGCAAGGAGTAGCTCTTGTCTATTCCATATTTGGCTTAAGGAACTTTATCTGTGCTCATTTCAATCTCTGGTTTTATGCAGCACCCCAACTCACCTTTCCCCTTAAGCAAGCATAAGTTGGTTTTCTAAATTTGAGACCCTGTTCTGTTCTGTAATTCAGTTCCTGTGTAGCCAAGTTTACATTCCGTGTATTACTGATATCTTATGATGTTTCTTTTTCTGTGTGACTTATTTCAGTTAGAATCATCATACCTGAATCCACTCATTGTGCTGCTAAGGGCCTGATGACATAGATTTCATTGCTGAGTGATATTGCTTTGTAAGTAAATACCACAACTTCTTTATCCATTTTTCACTTTCTGCGATGTTGAACTTGTACTGTAAACGAGGTTCTTGTAAACAGAGGCGTCCCAAACTTTGGGGTGGCTGTGTCTTTTTGATTTTAATTTCCCTAAGCTATAGGACCATAAGTGGAAGTGCCCTAGGCTCTGTTGCTTTGTTTTTTAGATGTTTCAGGAAACACCATACACTTCTCCCGAGTGGCTGTTGGCAATTTACATCCCGCCCATCAGCATAACAAGGCTCCCAGTTCTCCATGGCCTGTCCTGCCTTTCTGGATTTTACACTTTTTTCAGATGGCCCTTTTGACCGGGGGGAAGTGAGACTTCATTGTAGTGCAGATTTCCTTTGCAAGCTTGCTTGGTTGGCCAAAAAGGGCGTATGCGTTTTTTCCTGAATATATTCAGGAAAAAACGCATACGCCCTTTTTGGCCAAGTGCATCATTGTGGACGTTCTGCCTCTTTTCCTATGCTTTCAATGCAATTCCAGTCTGCCTCCTGAAATCGGTTTCCTGCAATTCTGCCCCGCTTTCAAGTCCTCTTGGCAGCCTTACTTCAGTATATTTTTGGACGATAGCTGTCATTTATAACTCTGCAGGTTTGTGAATTACAGTGCCCCTGAGCTCCTTTCTTCAACTCGTTTTCTTTTGAGCTGGCCGCAACACCGCAGGATGGCTTCAGGCCCTAATCTGGTTCCGGCACGGCACGCTGAGCCTTTGGTTAATTCCTCTTCCTGGTGGGAAATGAGAGTTAAATTTGCCCGTCCAGACACCTCCAGCTAGTCTCTCATTGGTTCTCGCTATTCCTGTTCATCTTCCGCAGAAATTGCAAACTGGGCCAAACAGGAGGTTAAAGGGACTGACTCTCCAAGTCGGGAGGGTGTTAGTAAAGCGTCTGGAATGTTGCACCCGAGTACCAGGGTACGAAAACTGAGACATATTTGAACACGTCTCCCGATCACATGGTTGATCATACTCTAGGTTCCACATGCATGTTTTAGCTGAAGGAAGAATACCTTAAACCTGGGTAGTTGAAACCCGTGGAATGGGTACCATGCAATATGACTTCAAAGGGTCTTCATTTGCTCACCGAACCTCTCCAATCCTATCACTGCTGCGTTTATGCCCCTGTACACATGCTTGATTCTCTTTCGGAGACATAGCAATCCATAGGTTTTAAGATACTTACTAGTCAGGTACATTCTTAGGCGTTTAATATGCGGTGTTGAGTCCATTTCGTTGAGCAAGGAGTAGCTCTTGTCTATTCCATATTTGGCTTAAGGAACTTTATCTGTGCTCATTTCAATCTCTGGTTTTATGCAGCACCCCAACTCACCTTTCCCCTTAAGCAAGCATAAGTTGGTTTTCTAAATTTGAGACCCTGTTCTGTTCTGTAATTCAGTTCCTGTGTAGCCAAGTTTACATTCCGTGTATTACTGATATCTTATGATGTTTCTTTTTCTGTGTGACTTATTTCAGTTAGAATCATCATACCTGAATCCACTCATTGTGCTGCTAAGGGCCTGATGACATAGATTTCATTGCTGAGTGATATTGCTTTGTAAGTAAATACCACAACTTCTTTATCCATTTTTCACTTTCTGCGATGTTGAACTTGTACGCTAAACGAGGTTCTTGTAAACAGAGGCGTCCCAAACTTTGGGGTGGCTGTGTCTTTTTGATTTTAATTTCCCTAAGCTATAGGACCATAAGTGGAAGTGCCCTAGGCTCTGTTGCTTTGTTTTTTAGATGTTTCAGGAAACACCATACACTTCTCCGGAGTGTCTGTTGGCAATTTACATCCCGCCCATCAGCATAACAAGGCTCCCAGTTCTCCATGGCCTGTCCTGCCTTTCTGGATTTTACACTTTTTTCAGATGGCCCTTTTGACCGGGGGGAAGTGAGACTTCATTGTAGTGCAGATTTCCTTTGCAAGCTTGCTTGGTTGGCCAAAAAGGGCGTATGCGTTTTTTCCTGAATATATTCAGGAAAAAACGCATACGCCCTTTTTGGCCAAGTGCATCATTGTGGACGTTCTGCCTCTTTTCCTATGCTTTCAATGCAATTCCAGTCTGCCTCCTGAAATCGGTTTCCTGCAATTCTGCCCCGCTTTCAAGTCCTCTTGGCAGCCTTACTTCAGTATATTTTTGGACGATAGCTGTCATTTATAACTCTGCAGGTTTGTGAATTACAGTGCCCCTGAGCTCCTTTCTTCAACTCGCTTTCTTTTGAGCTGGCCGCAACACCGCAGGATGGCTTCAGGCCCTAATCTGGTTCCGGCACGGCACGCTGAGCCTTTGGTTAATTCCTCTTCCTGGTGGGAAATGAGAGTTAAATTTGCCCGTCCAGACACCTCCAGCTAGTCTCTCATTGGTTCTCGCTATTCCTGTTCATCTTCCGCAGAAATTGCAAACTGGGCCAAACAGGAGGTTAAAGGGACTGACTCTCCAAGTCGGGAGGGTGTTAGTAAAGCGTCTGGAATGTTGCACCCGAGTACCAGGGTACGAAAACTGAGACATATTTGAACACGTCTCCCGATCACATGGTTGATCATACTCTAGGTTCCACATGCATGTTTTAGCTGAAGGAAGAATACCTTAAACCTGGGTAGTTGAAACCCGTGGAATGGGTACCATGCAATATGACTTCAAAGGGTCTTCATTTGCTCACCGAACCTCTCCAATCCTATCACTGCTGCGTTTATGCCCCTGTACACATGCTTGATTCTCTTTCGGAGACATAGCAATCCATAGGTTTTAAGATACTTACTAGTCAGGTACATTCTTAGGCGTTTAATATGCGGTGTTGAGTCCATTTCGTTGAGCAAGGAGTAGCTCTTGTCTATTCCATATTTGGCTTAAGGAACTTTATCTGTGCTCATTTCAATCTCTGGTTTTATGCAGCACCCCAACTCACCTTTCCCCTTAAGCAAGCATAAGTTGGTTTTCTAAATTTGAGACCCTGTTCTGTTCTGTAATTCAGTTCCTGTGTAGCCAAGTTTACATTCCGTGTATTACTGATATCTTATGATGTTTCTTTTTCTGTGTGACTTATTTCAGTTAGAATCATCATACCTGAATCCACTCATTGTGCTGCTAAGGGCCTGATGACATAGATTTCATTGCTGAGTGATATTGCTTTGTAAGTAAATACCACAACTTCTTTATCCATTTTTCACTTTCTGCGATGTTGAACTTGTACGCTAAACGAGGTTCTTGTAAACAGAGGCGTCCCAAACTTTGGGGTGGCTGTGTCTTTTTGATTTTAATTTCCCTAAGCTATAGGACCATAAGTGGAAGTGCCCTAGGCTCTGTTGCTTTGTTTTTTAGATGTTTCAGGAAACACCATACACTTCTCCCGAGTGTCTGTTGGCAATTTACATCCCGCCCATCAGCATAACAAGGCTCCCAGTTCTCCATGGCCTGTCCTGCCTTTCTGGATTTTACACTTTTTTCAGATGGCCCTTTTGACCGGGGGGAAGTGAGACTTCATTGTAGTGCAGATTTCCTTTGCAAGCTTGCTTGGTTGGCCAAAAAGGGCGTATGCGTTTTTTCCTGAATATATTCAGGAAAAAACGCATACGCCCTTTTTGGCCAAGTGCATCATTGTGGACGTTCTGCCTCTTTTCCTATGCTTTCAATGCAATTCCAGTCTGCCTCCTGAAATCGGTTTCCTGCAATTCTGCCCCGCTTTCAAGTCCTCTTGGCAGCCTTACTTCAGTATATTTTTGGACGATAGCTGTCATTTATAACTCTGCAGGTTTGTGAATTACAGTGCCCCTGAGCTCCTTTCTTCAACTCGCTTTCTTTTGAGCTGGCCGCAACACCGCAGGATGGCTTCAGGCCCTAATCTGGTTCCGGCACGGCACGCTGAGCCTTTGGTTAATTCCTCTTCCTGGTGGGAAATGAGAGTTAAATTTGCCCGTCCAGACACCTCCAGCTAGTCTCTCATTGGTTCTCGCTATTCCTGTTCATCTTCCGCAGAAATTGCAAACTGGGCCAAACAGGAGGTTAAAGGGACTGACTCTCCAAGTCGGGAGGGTGTTAGTAAAGCGTCTGGAATGTTGCACCCGAGTACCAGGGTACGAAAACTGAGACATATTTGAACACGTCTCCCGATCACATGGTTGATCATACTCTAGGTTCCACATGCATGTTTTAGCTGAAGGAAGAATACCTTAAACCTGGGTAGTTGAAACCCGTGGAATGGGTACCATGCAATATGACTTCAAAGGGTCTTCATTTGCTCACCGAACCTCTCCAATCCTATCACTGCTGCGTTTATGCCCCTGTACACATGCTTGATTCTCTTTCGGAGACATAGCAATCCATAGGTTTTAAGATACTTACTAGTCAGGTACATTCTTAGGCGTTTAATATGCGGTGTTGAGTCCATTTCGTTGAGCAAGGAGTAGCTCTTGTCTATTCCATATTTGGCTTAAGGAACTTTATCTGTGCTCATTTCAATCTCTGGTTTTATGCAGCACCCCAACTCACCTTTCCCCTTAAGCAAGCATAAGTTGGTTTTCTAAATTTGAGACCCTGTTCTGTTCTGTAATTCAGTTCCTGTGTAGCCAAGTTTACATTCCGTGTATTACTGATATCTTATGATGTTTCTTTTTCTGTGTGACTTATTTCAGTTAGAATCATCATACCTGAATCCACTCATTGTGCTGCTAAGGGCCTGATGACATAGATTTCATTGCTGAGTGATATTGCTTTGTAAGTAAATACTACAACTTCTTTATCCATTTTTCACTTTCTGCGATGTTGAACTTGTACGCTAAACGAGGTTCTTGTAAACAGAGGCGTCCCAAACTTTGGGGTGGCTGTGTCTTTTTGATTTTAATTTCCCTAAGCTATAGGACCATAAGTGGAAGTGCCCTAGGCTCTGTTGCTTTGTTTTTTAGATGTTTCAGGAAACACCATACACTTCTCCCGAGTGTCTGTTGGCAATTTACATCCCGCCCATCAGCATAACAAGGCTCCCAGTTCTCCATGGCCTGTCCTGCCTTTCTGGATTTTACACTTTTTTCAGATGGCCCTTTTGACCGGGGGGAAGTGAGACTTCATTGTAGTGCAGATTTCCTTTGCAAGCTTGCTTGGTTGGCCAAAAAGGGCGTATGCGTTTTTTCCTGAATATATTCAGGAAAAAACGCATACGCCCTTTTTGGCCAAGTGCATCATTGTGGACGTTCTGCCTCTTTTCCTATGCTTTCAATGCAATTCCAGTCTGCCTCCTGAAATCGGTTTCCTGCAATTCTGCCCCGCTTTCAAGTCCTCTTGGCAGCCTTACTTCAGTATATTTTTGGACGATAGCTGTCATTTATAACTCTGCAGGTTTGTGAATTACAGTGCCCCTGAGCTCCTTTCTTCAACTCGCTTTCTTTTGAGCTGGCCGCAACACCGCAGGATGGCTTCAGGCCCTAATCTGGTTCCGGCACGGCACGCTGAGCCTTTGGTTAATTCCTCTTCCTGGTGGGAAATGAGAGTTAAATTTGCCCGTCCAGACACCTCCAGCTAGTCTCTCATTGGTTCTCGCTATTCCTGTTCATCTTCCGCAGAAATTGCAAACTGGGCCAAACAGGAGGTTAAAGGGACTGACTCTCCAAGTCGGGAGGGTGTTAGTAAAGCGTCTGGAATGTTGCACCCGAGTACCAGGGTACGAAAACTGAGACATATTTGAACACGTCTCCCGATCACATGGTTGATCATACTCTAGGTTCCACATGCATGTTTTAGCTGAAGGAAGAATACCTTAAACCTGGGTAGTTGAAACCCGTGGAATGGGTACCATGCAATATGACTTCAAAGGGTCTTCATTTGCTCACCGAACCTCTCCAATCCTATCACTGCTGCGTTTATGCCCCTGTACACATGCTTGATTCTCTTTCGGAGACATAGCAATCCATAGGTTTTAAGATACTTACTAGTCAGGTACATTCTTAGGCGTTTAATATGCGGTGTTGAGTCCATTTCGTTGAGCAAGGAGTAGCTCTTGTCTATTCCATATTTGGCTTAAGGAACTTTATCTGTGCTCATTTCAATCTCTGGTTTTATGCAGCACCCCAACTCACCTTTCCCCTTAAGCAAGCATAAGTTGGTTTTCTAAATTTGAGACCCTGTTCTGTTCTGTAATTCAGTTCCTGTGTAGCCAAGTTTACATTCCGTGTATTACTGATATCTTATGATGTTTCTTTTTCTGTGTGACTTATTTCAGTTAGAATCATCATACCTGAATCCACTCATTGTGCTGCTAAGGGCCTGATGACATAGATTTCATTGCTGAGTGATATTGCTTTGTAAGTAAATACCACAACTTCTTTATCCATTTTTCACTTTCTGCGATGTTGAACTTGTACGCTAAACGAGGTTCTTGTAAACAGAGGCGTCCCAAACTTTGGGGTGGCTGTGTCTTTTTGATTTTAATTTCCCTAAGCTATAGGACCATAAGTGGAAGTGCCCTAGGCTCTGTTGCTTTGTTTTTTAGATGTTTCAGGAAACACCATACACTTCTCCCGAGTGTCTGTTGGCAATTTACATCCCGCCCATCAGCATAACAAGGCTCCCAGTTCTCCATGGCCTGTCCTGCCTTTCTGGATTTTACACTTTTTTCAGATGGCCCTTTTGACCGGGGGGAAGTGAGACTTCATTGTAGTGCAGATTTCCTTTGCAAGCTTGCTTGGTTGGCCAAAAAGGGCGTATGCGTTTTTTCCTGAATATATTCAGGAAAAAACGCATACGCCCTTTTTGGCCAAGTGCATCATTGTGGACGTTCTGCCTCTTTTCCTATGCTTTCAATGCAATTCCAGTCTGCCTCCTGAAATCGGTTTCCTGCAATTCTGCCCCGCTTTCAAGTCCTCTTGGCAGCCTTACTTCAGTATATTTTTGGACGATAGCTGTCATTTATAACTCTGCAGGTTTGTGAATTACAGTGCCCCTGAGCTCCTTTCTTCAACTCGCTTTCTTTTGAGCTGGCCGCAACACCGCAGGATGGCTTCAGGCCCTAATCTGGTTCCGGCACGGCACGCTGAGCCTTTGGTTAATTCCTCTTCCTGGTGGGAAATGAGAGTTAAATTTGCCCGTCCAGACACCTCCAGCTAGTCTCTCATTGGTTCTCGCTATTCCTGTTCATCTTCCGCAGAAATTGCAAACTGGGCCAAACAGGAGGTTAAAGGGACTGACTCTCCAAGTCGGGAGGGTGTTAGTAAAGCGTCTGGAATGTTGCACCCGAGTACCAGGGTACGAAAACTGAGACATATTTGAACACGTCTCCCGATCACATGGTTGATCATACTCTAGGTTCCACATGCATGTTTTAGCTGAAGGAAGAATACCTTAAACCTGGGTAGTTGAAACCCGTGGAATGGGTACCATGCAATATGACTTCAAAGGGTCTTCATTTGCTCACCGAACCTCTCCAATCCTATCACTGCTGCGTTTATGCCCCTGTACACATGCTTGATTCTCTTTCGGAGACATAGCAATCCATAGGTTTTAAGATACTTACTAGTCAGGTACATTCTTAGGCATTTAATATGCGGTGTTGAGTCCATTTCGTTGAGCAAGGAGTAGCTCTTGTCTATTCCATATTTGGCTTAAGGAACTTTATCTGTGCTCATTTCAATCTCTGGTTTTATGCAGCACCCCAACTCACCTTTCCCCTTAAGCAAGCATAAGTTGGTTTTCTAAATTTGAGACCCTGTTCTGTTCTGTAATTCAGTTCCTGTGTAGCCAAGTTTACATTCCGTGTATTACTGATATCTTATGATGTTTCTTTTTCTGTGTGACTTATTTCAGTTAGAATCATCATACCTGAATCCACTCATTGTGCTGCTAAGGGCCTGATGACATAGATTTCATTGCTGAGAGATATTGTTTTGTAAGTAAATACCACAACTTCTTTATCCATTTTTCACTTTCTGCGATGTTGAACTTGTACTGTAAACGAGGTTCTTGTAAACAGAGGCGTCCCAAACTTTGGGGTGGCTGTGTCTTTTTGATTTTAATTTCCCTAAGCTATAGGACCATAAGTGGAAGTGCCCTAGGCTCTGTTGCTTTGTTTTTTAGATGTTTCAGGAAACACCATACACTTCTCCCGAGTGTCTGTTGGCAATTTACATCCCGCCCATCAGCATAACAAGGCTCCCAGTTCTCCATGGCCTGTCCTGCCTTTCTGGATTTTACACTTTTTTCAGATGGCCCTTTTGACCGGGGGGAAGTGAGACTTCATTGTAGTGCAGATTTCCTTTGCAAGCTTGCTTGGTTGGCCAAAAAGGGCGTATGCGTTTTTTCCTGAATATATTCAGGAAAAAACGCATACGCCCTTTTTGGCCAAGTGCATCATTGTGGACGTTCTGCCTCTTTTCCTATGCTTTCAATGCAATTCCAGTCTGCCTCCTGAAATCGGTTTCCTGCAATTCTGCCCCGCTTTCAAGTCCTCTTGGCAGCCTTACTTCAGTATATTTTTGGACGATAGCTGTCATTTATAACTCTGCAGGTTTGTGAATTACAGTGCCCCTGAGCTCCTTTCTTCAACTCGTTTTCTTTTGAGCTGGCCGCAACACCGCAGGATGGCTTCAGGCCCTAATCTGGTTCCGGCACGGCACGCTGAGCCTTTGGTTAATTCCTCTTCCTGGTGGGAAATGAGAGTTAAATTTGCCCGTCCAGACACCTCCAGCTAGTCTCTCATTGGTTCTCGCTATTCCTGTTCATCTTCCGCAGAAATTGCAAACTGGGCCAAACAGGAGGTTAAAGGGACTGACTCTCCAAGTCGGGAGGGTGTTAGTAAAGCGTCTGGAATGTTGCACCCGAGTACCAGGGTACGAAAACTGAGACATATTTGAACACGTCTCCCGATCACATGGTTGATCATACTCTAGGTTCCACATGCATGTTTTAGCTGAAGGAAGAATACCTTAAACCTGGGTAGTTGAAACCCGTGGAATGGGTACCATGCAATATGACTTCAAAGGGTCTTCATTTGCTCACCGAACCTCTCCAATCCTATCACTGCTGCGTTTATGCCCCTGTACACATGCTTGATTCTCTTTCGGAGACATAGCAATCCATAGGTTTTAAGATACTTACTAGTCAGGTACATACTTAGGCTTTTAATATGCGGTGTTGAGTCCATTTCGTTGAGCAAGGAGTAGCTCTTGTCTATTCCATATTTGGCTTAAGGAACTTTATCTGTGCTCATTTCAATCTCTGGTTTTATGCAGCACCCCAACTCACCTTTCCCCTTAAGCAAGCATAAGTTGGTTTTCTAAATTTGAGACCCTGTTCTGTTCTGTAATTCAGTTCCTGTGTAGCCAAGTTTACATTCCGTGTATTCCTGATATCTTATGATGTTTCTTTTTCTGTGTGACTTATTTCAGTTAGAATCATCATACCTGAATCCACTCATTGTGCTGCTAAGGGCCTGATGACATAGATTTCATTGCTGAGTGATATTGCTTTGTAAGTAAATACCACAACTTCTTTATCCATTTTTCACTTTCTGCGATGTTGAACTTGTACTGTAAACGAGGTTCTTGTAAACAGAGGCGTCCCAAACTTTGGGGTGGCTGTGTCTTTTTGATTTTAATTTCCCTAAGCTATAGGACCATAAGTGGAAGTGCCCTAGGCTCTGTTGCTTTGTTTTTTAGATGTTTCAGGAAACACCATACACTTCTCCCGAGTGTCTGTTGGCAATTTACATCCCGCCCATCAGCATAACAAGGCTCCCAGTTCTCCATGGCCTGTCCTGCCTTTCTGGATTTTACACTTTTTTCAGATGGCCCTTTTGACCGGGGGGAAGTGAGACTTCATTGTAGTGCAGATTTCCTTTGCAAGCTTGCTTGGTTGGCCAAAAAGGGCGTATGCGTTTTTTCCTGAATATATTCAGGATAAAACGCATACGCCCTTTTTGGCCAAGTGCATCATTGTGGACGTTCTGCCTCTTTTCCTATGCTTTCAATGCAATTCCAGTCTGCCTCCTGAAATCGGTTTCCTGCAATTCTGCCCCGCTTTCAAGTCCTCTTGGCAGCCTTACTTCAGTATATTTTTGGACGATAGCTGTCATTTATAACTCTGCAGGTTTGTGAATTACAGTGCCCCTGAGCTCCTTTCTTCAACTCGCTTTCTTTTGAGCTGGCCGCAACACCGCAGGATGGCTTCAGGCCCTAATCTGGTTCCGGCACGGCACGCTGAGCCTTTGGTTAATTCCTCTTCCTGGTGGGAAATGAGAGTTAAATTTGCCAATCCAGACACCTCCAGCTAGTCTCTCATTGGTTCTCGCTATTCCTGTTCATCTTCCGCAGAAATTGCAAACTGGGCCAAACAGGAGGTTAAAGGGACTGACTCTCCAAGTCGGGAGGGTGTTAGTAAAGCGTCTGGAATGTTGCACCCGAGTACCAGGGTACGAAAACTGAGACATATTTGAACACGTCTCCCGATCACATGGTTGATCATACTCTAGGTTCCACATGCATGTTTTAGCTGAAGGAAGAATACCTTAAACCTGGGTAGTTGAAACCCGTGGAATGGGTACCATGCAATATGACTTCAAAGGGTCTTCATTTGCTCACCGAACCTCTCCAATCCTATCACTGCTGCGTTTATGCCCCTGTACACATGCTTGATTCTCTTTCGGAGACATAGCAATCCATAGGTTTTAAGATACTTACTAGTCAGGTACATTCTTAGGCTTTTAATATGCGGTGTTGAGTCCATTTCGTTGAGCAAGGAGTAGCTCTTGTCTATTCCATATTTGGCTTAAGGAACTTTATCTGTGCTCATTTCAATCTCTGGTTTTATGCAGCACCCCAACTCACCTTTACCCTTAAGCAAGCATAAGTTGGTTTTCTAAATTTGAGACCCTGTTCTGTTCTGTAATTCAGTTCCTGTGTAGCCAAGTTTACATTCCGTGTATTACTGATATCTTATGATGTTTCTTTTTCTGTGTGACTTATTTCAGTTAGAATCATCATACCTGAATCCACTCATTGTGCTGCTAAGGGCCTGATGACATAGATTTCATTGCTGAGTGATATTGCTTTGTAAGTAAATACCACAACTTCTTTATCCATTTTTCACTTTCTGCGATGTTGAACTTGTACTGTAAACGAGGTTCTTGTAAACAGAGGCGTCCCAAACTTTGGGGTGGCTGTGTCTTTTTGATTTTAATTTCCCTAAGCTATAGGACCATAAGTGGAAGTGCCCTAGGCTCTGTTGCTTTGTTTTTTAGATGTTTCAGGAAACACCATACACTTCTCCCGAGTGTCTGTTGGCAATTTACATCCCGCCCATCAGCATAACAAGGCTCCCAGTTCTCCATGGCCTGTCCTGCCTTTCTGGATTTTACACTTTTTTCAGATGGCCCTTTTGACCGGGGGGAAGTGAGACTTCATTGTAGTGCAGATTTCCTTTGCAAGCTTGCTTGGTTGGCCAAAAAGGGCGTATGCGTTTTTTCCTGAATATATTCAGGAAAAAACGCATACGCCCTTTTTGGCCAAGTGCATCATTGTGGACGTTCTGCCTCTTTTCCTATGCTTTCAATGCAATTCCAGTCTGCCTCCTGAAATCGGTTTCCTGCAATTCTGCCCCGCTTTCAAGTCCTCTTGGCAGCCTTACTTCAGTATATTTTTGGACGATAGCTGTCATTTATAACTCTGCAGGTTTGTGAATTACAGTGCCCCTGAGCTCCTTTCTTCAACTCGCTTTCTTTTGAGCTGGCCGCAACACCGCAGGATGGCTTCAGGCCCTAATCTGGTTCCGGCACGGCACGCTGAGCCTTTGGTTAATTCCTCTTCCTGGTGGGAAATGAGAGTTAAATTTGCCCGTCCAGACACCTCCAGCTAGTCTCTCATTGGTTCTCGCTATTCCTGTTCATCTTCCGCAGAAATTGCAAACTGGGCCAAACAGGAGGTTAAAGGGACTGACTCTCCAAGTCGGGAGGGTGTTAGTAAAGCGTCTGGAATGTTGCACCCGAGTACCAGGGTACGAAAACTGAGACATATTTGAACACGTCTCCCGATCACATGGTTGATCATACTCTAGGTTCCACATGCATGTTTTAGCTGAAGGAAGAATACCTTAAACCTGGGTAGTTGAAACCCGTGGAATGGGTACCATGCAATATGACTTCAAAGGGTCTTCATTTGCTCACCGAACCTCTCCAATCCTATCACTGCTGCGTTTATGCCCCTGTACACATGCTTGATTCTCTTTCGGAGACATAGCAATCCATAGGTTTTAAGATACTTACTAGTCAGGTACATTCTTAGGTATTTAATATGCGGTGTTGAGTCCATTTCGTTGAGCAAGGAGTAGCTCTTGTCTATTCCATATTTGGCTTAAGGAACTTTATCTGTGCTCATTTCAATCTCTGGTTTTATGCAGCACCCCAACTCACCTTTACCCTTAAGCAAGCATAAGTTGGTTTTCTAAATTTGAGACCCTGTTCTGTTCTGTAATTCAGTTCCTGTGTAGCCAAGTTTACATTCCGTGTATTCCTGATATCTTATGATGTTTCTTTTTCTGTGTGACTTATTTCAGTTAGAATCATCATACCTGAATCCACTCATTGTGCTGCTAAGGGCCTGATGACATAGATTTCATTGCTGAGTGATATTGCTTTGTAAGTAAATACCACAACTTCTTTATCCATTTTTCACTTTCTGCGATGTTGAACTTGTACTGTAAACGAGGTTCTTGTAAACAGAGGCGTCCCAAACTTTGGGGTGGCTGTGTCTTTTTGATTTTAATTTCCCTAAGCTATAGGACCATAAGTGGAAGTGCCCTAGGCTCTGTTGCTTTGTTTTTTAGATGTTTCAGGAAACACCATACACTTCTCCCGAGTGTCTGTTGGCAATTTACATCCCGCCCATCAGCATAACAAGGCTCCCAGTTCTCCATGGCCTGTCCTGCCTTTCTGGATTTTACACTTTTTTCAGATGGCCCTTTTGACCGGGGGGAAGTGAGACTTCATTGTAGTGCAGATTTCCTTTGCAAGCTTGCTTGGTTGGCCAAAAAGGGCGTATGCGTTTTTTCCTGAATATATTCAGGAAAAAACGCATACGCCCTTTTTGGCCAAGTGCATCATTGTGGACGTTCTGCCTCTTTTCCTATGCTTTCAATGCAATTCCAGTCTGCCTCCTGAAATCGGTTTCCTGCAATTCTGCCCCGCTTTCAAGTCCTCTTGGCAGCCTTACTTCAGTATATTTTTGGACGATAGCTGTCATTTATAACTCTGCAGGTTTGTGAATTACAGTGCCCCTGAGCTCCTTTCTTCAACTCGCTTTCTTTTGAGCTGGCCGCAACACCGCAGGATGGCTTCAGGCCCTAATCTGGTTCCGGCACGGCACGCTGAGCCTTTGGTTAATTCCTCTTCCTGGTGGGAAATGAGAGTTAAATTTGCCCGTCCAGACACCTCCAGCTAGTCTCTCATTGGTTCTCGCTATTCCTGTTCATCTTCCGCAGAAATTGCAAACTGGGCCAAACAGGAGGTTAAAGGGACTGACTCTCCAAGTCGGGAGGGTGTTAGTAAAGCGTCTGGAATGTTGCACCCGAGTACCAGGGTACGAAAACTGAGACATATTTGAACACGTCTCCCGATCACATGGTTGATCATACTCTAGGTTCCACATGCATGTTTTAGCTGAAGGAAGAATACCTTAAACCTGGGTAGTTGAAACCCGTGGAATGGGTACCATGCAATATGACTTCAAAGGGTCTTCATTTGCTCACCGAACCTCTCCAATCCTATCACTGCTGCGTTTATGCCCCTGTACACATGCTTGATTCTCTTTCGGAGACATAGCAATCCATAGGTTTTAAGATACTTACTAGTCAGGTACATTCTTAGGCTTTTAATATGCGGTGTTGAGTCCATTTCGTTGAGCAAGGAGTAGCTCTTGTCTATTCCATATTTGGCTTAAGGAACTTTATCTGTGCTCATTTCAATCTCTGGTTTTATGCAGCACCCCAACTCACCTTTACCCTTAAGCAAGCATAAGTTGGTTTTCTAAATTTGAGACCCTGTTCTGTTCTGTAATTCAGTTCCTGTGTAGCCAAGTTTACATTCCGTGTATTACTGATATCTTATGATGTTTCTTTTTCTGTGTGACTTATTTCAGTTAGAATCATCATACCTGAATCCACTCATTGTGCTGCTAAGGGCCTGATGACATAGATTTCATTGCTGAGTGATATTGCTTTGTAAGTAAATACCACAACTTCTTTATCCATTTTTCACTTTCTGCGATGTTGAACTTGTACGCTAAACGAGGTTCTTGTAAACAGAGGCGTCCCAAACTTTGGGGTGGCTGTGTCTTTTTGATTTTAATTTCCCTAAGCTATAGGACCATAAGTGGAAGTGCCCTAGGCTCTGTTGCTTTGTTTTTTAGATGTTTCAGGAAACACCATACACTTCTCCCGAGTGTCTGTTGGCAATTTACATCCCGCCCATCAGCATAACAAGGCTCCCAGTTCTCCATGGCCTGTCCTGCCTTTCTGGATTTTACACTTTTTTCAGATGGCCCTTTTGACCGGGGGGAAGTGAGACTTCATTGTAGTGCAGATTTCCTTTGCAAGCTTGCTTGGTTGGCCAAAAAGGGCGTATGCGTTTTTTCCTGAATATATTCAGGATAAAACGCATACGCCCTTTTTGGCCAAGTGCATCATTGTGGACGTTCTGCCTCTTTTCCTATGCTTTCAATGCAATTCCAGTCTACCTCCTGAAATCGGTTTCCTGCAATTCTGCCCCGCTTTCAAGTCCTCTTGGCAGCCTTACTTCAGTATATTTTTGGACGATAGCTGTCATTTATAACTCTGCAGGTTTGTGAATTACAGTGCCCCTGAGCTCCTTTCTTCAACTCGCTTTCTTTTGAGCTGGCCGCAACACCGCAGGATGGCTTCAGGCCCTAATCTGGTTCCGGCACGGCACGCTGAGCCTTTGGTTAATTCCTCTTCCTGGTGGGAAATGAGAGTTAAATTTGCCCATCCAGACACCTCCAGCTAGTCTCTCATTGGTTCTCGCTATTCCTGTTCATCTTCCGCAGAAATTGCAAACTGGGCCAAACAGGAGGTTAAAGGGACTGACTCTCCAAGTCGGGAGGGTGTTAGTAAAGCGTCTGGAATGTTGCACCCGAGTACCAGGGTACGAAAACTGAGACATATTTGAACACGTCTCCCGATCACATGGTTGATCATACTCTAGGTTCCACATGCATGTTTTAGCTGAAGGAAGAATACCTTAAACCTGGGTAGTTGAAACCCGTGGAATGGGTACCATGCAATATGACTTCAAAGGGTCTTCATTTGCTCACCGAACCTCTCCAATCCTATCACTGCTGCGTTTATGCCCCTGTACACATGCTTGATTCTCTTTCGGAGACATAGCAATCCATAGGTTTTAAGATACTTACTAGTCAGGTACATTCTTAGGCGTTTAATATGCGGTGTTGAGTCCATTTCGTTGAGCAAGGAGTAGCTCTTGTCTATTCCATATTTGGCTTAAGGAACTTTATCTGTGCTCATTTCAATCTCTGGTTTTATGCAGCACCCCAACTCACCTTTCCCCTTAAGCAAGCATAAGTTGGTTTTCTAAATTTGAGACCCTGTTCTGTTCTGTAATTCAGTTCCTGTGTAGCCAAGTTTACATTCCGTGTATTACTGATATCTTATGATGTTTCTTTTTCTGTGTGACTTATTTCAGTTAGAATCATCATACCTGAATCCACTCATTGTGCTGCTAAGGGCCTGATGACATAGATTTCATTGCTGAGTGATATTGCTTTGTAAGTAAATACCACAACTTCTTTATCCATTTTTCACTTTCTGCGATGTTGAACTTGTACGCTAAACGAGGTTCTTGTAAACAGAGGCGTCCCAAACTTTGGGGTGGCTGTGTCTTTTTGATTTTAATTTCCCTAAGCTATAGGACCATAAGTGGAAGTGCCCTAGGCTCTGTTGCTTTGTTTTTTAGATGTTTCAGGAAACACCATACACTTCTCCCGAGTGTCTGTTGGCAATTTACATCCCGCCCATCAGCATAACAAGGCTCCCAGTTCTCCATGGCCTGTCCTGCCTTTCTGGATTTTACACTTTTTTCAGATGGCCCTTTTGACCGGGGGGAAGTGAGACTTCATTGTAGTGCAGATTTCCTTTGCAAGCTTGCTTGGTTGGCCAAAAAGGGCGTATGCGTTTTTTCCTGAATATATTCAGGAAAAAACGCATACGCCCTTTTTGGCCAAGTGCATCATTGTGGACGTTCTGCCTCTTTTCCTATGCTTTCAATGCAATTCCAGTCTGCCTCCTGAAATCGGTTTCCTGCAATTCTGCCCCGCTTTCAAGTCCTCTTGGCAGCCTTACTTCAGTATATTTTTGGACGATAGCTGTCATTTATAACTCTGCAGGTTTGTGAATTACAGTGCCCCTGAGCTCCTTTCTTCAACTCGCTTTCTTTTGAGCTGGCCGCAACACCGCAGGATGGCTTCAGGCCCTAATCTGGTTCCGGCACGGCACGCTGAGCCTTTGGTTAATTCCTCTTCCTGGTGGGAAATGAGAGTTAAATTTGCCCGTCCAGACACCTCCAGCTAGTCTCTCATTGGTTCTCGCTATTCCTGTTCATCTTCCGCAGAAATTGCAAACTGGGCCAAACAGGAGGTTAAAGGGACTGACTCTCCAAGTCGGGAGGGTGTTAGTAAAGCGTCTGGAATGTTGCACCCGAGTACCAGGGTACGAAAACTGAGACATATTTGAACACGTCTCCCGATCACATGGTTGATCATACTCTAGGTTCCACATGCATGTTTTAGCTGAAGGAAGAATACCTTAAACCTGGGTAGTTGAAACCCGTGGAATGGGTACCATGCAATATGACTTCAAAGGGTCTTCATTTGCTCACCGAACCTCTCCAATCCTATCACTGCTGCGTTTATGCCCCTGTACACATGCTTGATTCTCTTTCGGAGACATAGCAATCCATAGGTTTTAAGATACTTACTAGTCAGGTACATTCTTAGGCGTTTAATATGCGGTGTTGAGTCCATTTCGTTGAGCAAGGAGTAGCTCTTGTCTATTCCATATTTGGCTTAAGGAACTTTATCTGTGCTCATTTCAATCTCTGGTTTTATGCAGCACCCCAACTCACCTTTCCCCTTAAGCAAGCATAAGTTGGTTTTCTAAATTTGAGACCCTGTTCTGTTCTGTAATTCAGTTCCTGTGTAGCCAAGTTTACATTCCGTGTATTACTGATATCTTATGATGTTTCTTTTTCTGTGTGACTTATTTCAGTTAGAATCATCATACCTGAATCCACTCATTGTGCTGCTAAGGGCCTGATGACATAGATTTCATTGCTGAGTGATATTGCTTTGTAAGTAAATACCACAACTTCTTTATCCATTTTTCACTTTCTGCGATGTTGAACTTGTACTGTAAACGAGGTTCTTGTAAACAGAGGCGTCCCAAACTTTGGGGTGGCTGTGTCTTTTTGATTTTAATTTCCCTAAGCTATAGGACCATAAGTGGAAGTGCCCTAGGCTCTGTTGCTTTGTTTTTTAGATGTTTCAGGAAACACCATACACTTCTCCCGAGTGTCTGTTGGCAATTTACATCCCGCCCATCAGCATAACAAGGCTCCCAGTTCTCCATGGCCTGTCCTGCCTTTCTGGATTTTACACTTTTTTCAGATGGCCCTTTTGACCGGGGGGAAGTGAGACTTCATTGTAGTGCAGATTTCCTTTGCAAGCTTGCTTGGTTGGCCAAAAAGGGCGTATGCGTTTTTTCCTGAATATATTCAGGAAAAAACGCATACGCCCTTTTTGGCCAAGTGCATCATTGTGGACGTTCTGCCTCTTTTCCTATGCTTTCAATGCAATTCCAGTCTGCCTCCTGAAATCGGTTTCCTGCAATTCTGCCCCGCTTTCAAGTCCTCTTGGCAGCCTTACTTCAGTATATTTTTGGACGATAGCTGTCATTTATAACTCTGCAGGTTTGTGAATTACAGTGCCCCTGAGCTCCTTTCTTCAACTCGCTTTCTTTTGAGCTGGCCGCAACACCGCAGGATGGCTTCAGGCCCTAATCTGGTTCCGGCACGGCACGCTGAGCCTTTGGTTAATTCCTCTTCCTGGTGGGAAATGAGAGTTAAATTTGCCCGTCCAGACACCTCCAGCTAGTCTCTCATTGGTTCTCGCTATTCCTGTTCATCTTCCGCAGAAATTGCAAACTGGGCCAAACAGGAGGTTAAAGGGACTGACTCTCCAAGTCGGGAGGGTGTTAGTAAAGCGTCTGGAATGTTGCACCCGAGTACCAGGGTACGAAAACTGAGACATATTTGAACACGTCTCCCGATCACATGGTTGATCATACTCTAGGTTCCACATGCATGTTTTAGCTGAAGGAAGAATACCTTAAACCTGGGTAGTTGAAACCCGTGGAATGGGTACCATGCAATATGACTTCAAAGGGTCTTCATTTGCTCACCGAACCTCTCCAATCCTATCACTGCTGCGTTTATGCCCCTGTACACATGCTTGATTCTCTTTCGGAGACATAGCAATCCATAGGTTTTAAGATACTTACTAGTCAGGTACATTCTTAGGCATTTAATATGCGGTGTTGAGTCCATTTCGTTGAGCAAGGAGTAGCTCTTGTCTATTCCATATTTGGCTTAAGGAACTTTATCTGTGCTCATTTCAATCTCTGGTTTTATGCAGCACCCCAACTCACCTTTCCCCTTAAGCAAGCATAAGTTGGTTTTCTAAATTTGAGACCCTGTTCTGTTCTGTAATTCAGTTCCTGTGTAGCCAAGTTTACATTCCGTGTATTACTGATATCTTATGATGTTTCTTTTTCTGTGTGACTTATTTCAGTTAGAATCATCATACCTGAATCCACTCATTGTGCTGCTAAGGGCCTGATGACATAGATTTCATTGCTGAGAGATATTGTTTTGTAAGTAAATACCACAACTTCTTTATCCATTTTTCACTTTCTGCGATGTTGAACTTGTACTGTAAACGAGGTTCTTGTAAACAGAGGCGTCCCAAACTTTGGGGTGGCTGTGTCTTTTTGATTTTAATTTCCCTAAGCTATAGGACCATAAGTGGAAGTGCCCTAGGCTCTGTTGCTTTGTTTTTTAGATGTTTCAGGAAACACCATACACTTCTCCCGAGTGTCTGTTGGCAATTTACATCCCGCCCATCAGCATAACAAGGCTCCCAGTTCTCCATGGCCTGTCCTGCCTTTCTGGATTTTACACTTTTTTCAGATGGCCCTTTTGACCGGGGGGAAGTGAGACTTCATTGTAGTGCAGATTTCCTTTGCAAGCTTGCTTGGTTGGCCAAAAAGGGCGTATGCGTTTTTTCCTGAATATATTCAGGAAAAAACGCATACGCCCTTTTTGGCCAAGTGCATCATTGTGGACGTTCTGCCTCTTTTCCTATGCTTTCAATGCAATTCCAGTCTGCCTCCTGAAATCGGTTTCCTGCAATTCTGCCCCGCTTTCAAGTCCTCTTGGCAGCCTTACTTCAGTATATTTTTGGACGATAGCTGTCATTTATAACTCTGCAGGTTTGTGAATTACAGTGCCCCTGAGCTCCTTTCTTCAACTCGCTTTCTTTTGAGCTGGCCGCAACACCGCAGGATGGCTTCAGGCCCTAATCTGGTTCCGGCACGGCACGCTGAGCCTTTGGTTAATTCCTCTTCCTGGTGGGAAATGAGAGTTAAATTTGCCCGTCCAGACACCTCCAGCTAGTCTCTCATTGGTTCTCGCTATTCCTGTTCATCTTCCGCAGAAATTGCAAACTGGGCCAAACAGGAGGTTAAAGGGACTGACTCTCCAAGTCGGGAGGGTGTTAGTAAAGCGTCTGGAATGTTGCACCCGAGTACCAGGGTACGAAAACTGAGACATATTTGAACACGTCTCCCGATCACATGGTTGATCATACTCTAGGTTCCACATGCATGTTTTAGCTGAAGGAAGAATACCTTAAACCTGGGTAGTTGAAACCCGTGGAATGGGTACCATGCAATATGACTTCAAAGGGTCTTCATTTGCTCACCGAACCTCTCCAATCCTATCACTGCTGCGTTTATGCCCCTGTACACATGCTTGATTCTCTTTCGGAGACATAGCAATCCATAGGTTTTAAGATACTTACTAGTCAGGTACATTCTTAGGCATTTAATATGCGGTGTTGAGTCCATTTCGTTGAGCAAGGAGTAGCTCTTGTCTATTCCATATTTGGCTTAAGGAACTTTATCTGTGCTCATTTCAATCTCTGGTTTTATGCAGCACCCCAACTCACCTTTCCCCTTAAGCAAGCATAAGTTGGTTTTCTAAATTTGAGACCCTGTTCTGTTCTGTAATTCAGTTCCTGTGTAGCCAAGTTTACATTCCGTGTATTACTGATATCTTATGATGTTTCTTTTTCTGTGTGACTTATTTCAGTTAGAATCATCATACCTGAATCCACTCATTGTGCTGCTAAGGGCCTGATGACATAGATTTCATTGCTGAGAGATATTGTTTTGTAAGTAAATACCACAACTTCTTTATCCATTTTTCACTTTCTGCGATGTTGAACTTGTACTGTAAACGAGGTTCTTGTAAACAGAGGCGTCCCAAACTTTGGGGTGGCTGTGTCTTTTTGATTTTAATTTCCCTAAGCTATAGGACCATAAGTGGAAGTGCCCTAGGCTCTGTTGCTTTGTTTTTTAGATGTTTCAGGAAACACCATACACTTCTCCCGAGTGTCTGTTGGCAATTTACATCCCGCCCATCAGCATAACAAGGCTCCCAGTTCTCCATGGCCTGTCCTGCCTTTCTGGATTTTACACTTTTTTCAGATGGCCCTTTTGACCGGGGGGAAGTGAGACTTCATTGTAGTGCAGATTTCCTTTGCAAGCTTGCTTGGTTGGCCAAAAAGGGCGTATGCGTTTTTTCCTGAATATATTCAGGAAAAAACGCATACGCCCTTTTTGGCCAAGTGCATCATTGTGGACGTTCTGCCTCTTTTCCTATGCTTTCAATGCAATTCCAGTCTGCCTCCTGAAATCGGTTTCCTGCAATTCTGCCCCGCTTTCAAGTCCTCTTGGCAGCCTTACTTCAGTATATTTTTGGATGATAGCTGTCATTTATAACTCTGCAGGTTTGTGAATTACAGTGCCCCTGAGCTCCTTTCTTCAACTCGTTTTCTTTTGAGCTGGCCGCAACACCGCAGGATGGCTTCAGGCCCTAATCTGGTTCCGGCACGGCACGCTGAGCCTTTGGTTAATTCCTCTTCCTGGTGGGAAATGAGAGTTAAATTTGCCCGTCCAGACACCTCCAGCTAGTCTCTCATTGGTTCTCGCTATTCCTGTTCATCTTCCGCAGAAATTGCAAACTGGGCCAAACAGGAGGTTAAAGGGACTGACTCTCCAAGTCGGGAGGGTGTTAGTAAAGCGTCTGGAATGTTGCACCCGAGTACCAGGGTACGAAAACTGAGACATATTTGAACACGTCTCCCGATCACATGGTTGATCATACTCTAGGTTCCACATGCATGTTTTAGCTGAAGGAAGAATACCTTAAACCTGGGTAGTTGAAACCCGTGGAATGGGTACCATGCAATATGACTTCAAAGGGTCTTCATTTGCTCACCGAACCTCTCCAATCCTATCACTGCTGCGTTTATGCCCCTGTACACATGCTTGATTCTCTTTCGGAGACATAGCAATCCATAGGTTTTAAGATACTTACTAGTCAGGTACATACTTAGGCTTTTAATATGCGGTGTTGAGTCCATTTCGTTGAGCAAGGAGTAGCTCTTGTCTATTCCATATTTGGCTTAAGGAACTTTATCTGTGCTCATTTCAATCTCTGGTTTTATGCAGCACCCCAACTCACCTTTACCCTTAAGCAAGCATAAGTTGGTTTTCTAAATTTGAGACCCTGTTCTGTTCTGTAATTCAGTTCCTGTGTAGCCAAGTTTACATTCCGTGTATTCCTGATATCTTATGATGTTTCTTTTTCTGTGTGACTTATTTCAGTTAGAATCATCATACCTGAATCCACTCATTGTGCTGCTAAGGGCCTGATGACATAGATTTCATTGCTGAGTGATATTGCTTTGTAAGTAAATACCACAACTTCTTTATCCATTTTTCACTTTCTGCGATGTTGAACTTGTACTGTAAACGAGGTTCTTGTAAACAGAGGCGTCCCAAACTTTGGGGTGGCTGTGTCTTTTTGATTTTAATTTCCCTAAGCTATAGGACCATAAGTGGAAGTGCCCTAGGCTCTGTTGCTTTGTTTTTTAGATGTTTCAGGAAACACCATACACTTCTCCCGAGTGTCTGTTGGCAATTTACATCCCGCCCATCAGCATAACAAGGCTCCCAGTTCTCCATGGCCTGTCCTGCCTTTCTGGATTTTACACTTTTTTCAGATGGCCCTTTTGACCGGGGGGAAGTGAGACTTCATTGTAGTGCAGATTTCCTTTGCAAGCTTGCTTGGTTGGCCAAAAAGGGCGTATGCGTTTTTTCCTGAATATATTCAGGATAAAACGCATACGCCCTTTTTGGCCAAGTGCATCATTGTGGACGTTCTGCCTCTTTTCCTATGCTTTCAATGCAATTCCAGTCTGCCTCCTGAAATCGGTTTCCTGCAATTCTGCCCCGCTTTCAAGTCCTCTTGGCAGCCTTACTTCAGTATATTTTTGGACGATAGCTGTCATTTATAACTCTGCAGGTTTGTGAATTACAGTGCCCCTGAGCTCCTTTCTTCAACTCGCTTTCTTTTGAGCTGGCCACGACACCGCAGGATGGCTTCAGGCCCTAATCTGGTTCCGGCACGGCACGCTGAGCCTTTGGTTAATTCCTCTTCCTGGTGGGAAATGAGAGTTAAATTTGCCCGTCCAGACACCTCCAGCTAGTCTCTCATTGGTTCTCGCTATTACTGTTCATCTTCCGCAGAAATTGCAAACTGGGCCAAACAGGAGGTTAAAGGGACTGACTCTCCAAGTCGGGAGGGTGTTAGTAAAGCGTCTGGAATGTTGCACCCGAGTACCAGGGTACGAAAACTGAGACATATTTGAACACGTCTCCCGATCACATGGTTGATCATACTCTAGGTTCCACATGCATGTTTTAGCTGAAGGAAGAATACCTTAAACCTGGGTAGTTGAAACCCGTGGAATGGGTACCATGCAATATGACTTCAAAGGGTCTTCATTTGCTCACCGAACCTCTCCAATCCTATCACTGCTGCGTTTATGCCCCTGTACACATGCTTGATTCTCTTTCGGAGACATAGCAATCCATAGGTTTTAAGATACTTACTAGTCAGGTACATTCTTAGGCTTTTAATATGCGGTGTTGAGTCCATTTCGTTGAGCAAGGAG
Source organism: Pseudorca crassidens (assembly GCF_039906515.1). Lineage (NCBI taxonomy): Eukaryota > Metazoa > Chordata > Mammalia > Artiodactyla > Delphinidae > Pseudorca > Pseudorca crassidens. The sequence goes on from NW_027136152.1 coordinate 71,097, forward strand.
TAGCTCTTGTCTATTCCATATTTGGCTTAAGGAACTTTATCTGTGCTCATTTCAATCTCTGGTTTTATGCAGCACCCCAACTCACCTTTACCCTTAAGCAAGCATAAGTTGGTTTTCTAAATTTGAGACCCTGTTCTGTTCTGTAATTCAGTTCCTGTGTAGCCAAGTTTACATTCCGTGTATTACTGATATCTTATGATGTTTCTTTTTCTGTGTGACTTATTTCAGTTAGAATCATCATACCTGAATCCACTCATTGTGCTGCTAAGGGCCTGATGACATAGATTTCATTGCTGAGTGATATTGCTTTGTAAGTAAATACCACAACTTCTTTATCCATTTTTCACTTTCTGCGATGTTGAACTTGTACTGTAAACGAGGTTCTTGTAAACAGAGGCATCCCAAACTTTGGGGTGGCTGTGTCTTTTTGATTTTAATTTCCCTAAGCTATAGGACCATAAGTGGAAGTGCCCTAGGCTCTGTTGCTTTGTTTTTTAGATGTTTCAGGAAACACCATACACTTCTCCCGAGTGTCTGTTGGCAATTTACATCCCGCCCATCAGCATAACAAGGCTCCCAGTTCTCCATGGCCTGTCCTGCCTTTCTGGATTTTACACTTTTTTCAGATGGCCCTTTTGACCGGGGGGAAGTGAGACTTCATTGTAGTGCAGATTTCCTTTGCAAGCTTGCTTGGTTGGCCAAAAAGGGCGTATGCGTTTTTTCCTGAATATATTCAGGAAAAAACGCATACGCCCTTTTTGGCCAAGTGCATCATTGTGGACGTTCTGCCTCTTTTCCTATGCTTTCAATGCAATTCCAGTCTGCCTCCTGAAATCGGTTTCCTGCAATTCTGCCCCGCTTTCAAGTCCTCTTGGCAGCCTTACTTCAGTATATTTTTGGACGATAGCTGTCATTTATAACTCTGCAGGTTTGTGAATTACAGTGCCCCTGAGCTCCTTTCTTCAACTCGCTTTCTTTTGAGCTGGCCGCGACACCGCAGGATGGCTTCAGGCCCTAATCTGGTTCCGGCACGGCATGCTGAGCCTTTGGTTAATTCCTCTTCCTGGTGGGAAATGAGAGTTAAATTTGCCCGTCCAGACACCTCCAGCTAGTCTCTCATTGGTTCTCGCTATTCCTGTTCATCTTCCGCAGAAATTGCAAACTGGGCCAAACAGGAGGTTAAAGGGACTGACTCTCCAAGTCGGGAGGGTGTTAGTAAAGCGTCTGGAATGTTGCACCCGAGTACCAGGGTACGAAAACTGAGACATATTTGAACACGTCTCCCGATCACATGGTTGATCATACTCTAGGTTCCACATGCATGTTTTAGCTGAAGGAAGAATACCTTAAACCTGGGTAGTTGAAACCCGTGGAATGGGTACCATGCAATATGACTTCAAAGGGTCTTCATTTGCTCACCGAACCTCTCCAATCCTATCACTGCTGCGTTTATGCCCCTGTACACATGCTTGATTCTCTTTCGGAGACATAGCAATCCATAGGTTTTAAGATACTTACTAGTCAGGTACATTCTTAGGTATTTAATATGCGGTGTTGAGTCCATTTCGTTGAGCAAGGAGTAGCTCTTGTCTATTCCATATTTGGCTTAAGGAACTTTATCTGTGCTCATTTCAATCTCTGGTTTTATGCAGCACCCCAACTCACCTTTACCCTTAAGCAAGCATAAGTTGGTTTTCTAAATTTGAGACCCTGTTCTGTTCTGTAATTCAGTTCCTGTGTAGCCAAGTTTACATTCCGTGTATTCCTGATATCTTATGATGTTTCTTTTTCTGTGTGACTTATTTCAGTTAGAATCATCATACCTGAATCCACTCATTGTGCTGCTAAGGGCCTGATGACATAGATTTCATTGCTGAGTGATATTGCTTTGTAAGTAAATACCACAACTTCTTTATCCATTTTTCACTTTCTGCGATGTTGAACTTGTACTGTAAACGAGGTTCTTGTAAACAGAGGCGTCCCAAACTTTGGGGTGGCTGTGTCTTTTTGATTTTAATTTCCCTAAGCTATAGGACCATAAGTGGAAGTGCCCTAGGCTCTGTTGCTTTGTTTTTTAGATGTTTCAGGAAACACCATACACTTCTCCCGAGTGTCTGTTGGCAATTTACATCCCGCCCATCAGCATAACAAGGCTCCCAGTTCTCCATGGCCTGTCCTGCCTTTCTGGATTTTACACTTTTTTCAGATGGCCCTTTTGACCGGGGGGAAGTGAGACTTCATTGTAGTGCAGATTTCCTTTGCAAGCTTGCTTGGTTGGCCAAAAAGGGCGTATGCGTTTTTTCCTGAATATATTCAGGAAAAAACGCATACGCCCTTTTTGGCCAAGTGCATCATTGTGGACGTTCTGCCTCTTTTCCTATGCTTTCAATGCAATTCCAGTCTGCCTCCTGAAATCGGTTTCCTGCAATTCTGCCCCGCTTTCAAGTCCTCTTGGCAGCCTTACTTCAGTATATTTTTGGACGATAGCTGTCATTTATAACTCTGCAGGTTTGTGAATTACAGTGCCCCTGAGCTCCTTTCTTCAACTCGCTTTCTTTTGAGCTGGCCGCAACACCGCAGGATGGCTTCAGGCCCTAATCTGGTTCCGGCACGGCACGCTGAGCCTTTGGTTAATTCCTCTTCCTGGTGGGAAATGAGAGTTAAATTTGCCCGTCCAGACACCTCCAGCTAGTCTCTCATTGGTTCTCGCTATTCCTGTTCATCTTCCGCAGAAATTGCAAACTGGGCCAAACAGGAGGTTAAAGGGACTGACTCTCCAAGTCGGGAGGGTGTTAGTAAAGCGTCTGGAATGTTGCACCCGAGTACCAGGGTACGAAAACTGAGACATATTTGAACACGTCTCCCGATCACATGGTTGATCATACTCTAGGTTCCACATGCATGTTTTAGCTGAAGGAAGAATACCTTAAACCTGGGTAGTTGAAACCCGTGGAATGGGTACCATGCAATATGACTTCAAAGGGTCTTCATTTGCTCACCGAACCTCTCCAATCCTATCACTGCTGCGTTTATGCCCCTGTACACATGCTTGATTCTCTTTCGGAGACATAGCAATCCATAGGTTTTAAGATACTTACTAGTCAGGTACATTCTTAGGCTTTTAATATGCGGTGTTGAGTCCATTTCGTTGAGCAAGGAGTAGCTCTTGTCTATTCCATATTTGGCTTAAGGAACTTTATCTGTGCTCATTTCAATCTCTGGTTTTATGCAGCACCCCAACTCACCTTTCCCCTTAAGCAAGCATAAGTTGGTTTTCTAAATTTGAGACCCTGTTCTGTTCTGTAATTCAGTTCCTGTGTAGCCAAGTTTACATTCCGTGTATTACTGATATCTTATGATGTTTCTTTTTCTGTGTGACTTATTTCAGTTAGAATCATCATACCTGAATCCACTCATTGTGCTGCTAAGGGCCTGATGACATAGATTTCATTGCTGAGTGATATTGCTTTGTAAGTAAATACCACAACTTCTTTATCCATTTTTCACTTTCTGCGATGTTGAACTTGTACTGTAAACGAGGTTCTTGTAAACAGAGGCGTCCCAAACTTTGGGGTGGCTGTGTCTTTTTGATTTTAATTTCCCTAAGCTATAGGACCATAAGTGGAAGTGCCCTAGGCTCTGTTGCTTTGTTTTTTAGATGTTTCAGGAAACACCATACACTTCTCCCGAGTGTCTGTTGGCAATTTACATCCCGCCCATCAGCATAACAAGGCTCCCAGTTCTCCATGGCCTGTCCTGCCTTTCTGGATTTTACACTTTTTTCAGATGGCCCTTTTGACCGGGGGGAAGTGAGACTTCATTGTAGTGCAGATTTCCTTTGCAAGCTTGCTTGGTTGGCCAAAAAGGGCGTATGCGTTTTTTCCTGAATATATTCAGGATAAAACGCATACGCCCTTTTTGGCCAAGTGCATCATTGTGGACGTTCTGCCTCTTTTCCTATGCTTTCAATGCAATTCCAGTCTACCTCCTGAAATCGGTTTCCTGCAATTCTGCCCCGCTTTCAAGTCCTCTTGGCAGCCTTACTTCAGTATATTTTTGGACGATAGCTGTCATTTATAACTCTGCAGGTTTGTGAATTACAGTGCCCCTGAGCTCCTTTCTTCAACTCGCTTTCTTTTGAGCTGGCCGCAACACCGCAGGATGGCTTCAGGCCCTAATCTGGTTCCGGCACGGCACGCTGAGCCTTTGGTTAATTCCTCTTCCTGGTGGGAAATGAGAGTTAAATTTGCCCATCCAGACACCTCCAGCTAGTCTCTCATTGGTTCTCGCTATTCCTGTTCATCTTCCGCAGAAATTGCAAACTGGGCCAAACAGGAGGTTAAAGGGACTGACTCTCCAAGTCGGGAGGGTGTTAGTAAAGCGTCTGGAATGTTGCACCCGAGTACCAGGGTACGAAAACTGAGACATATTTGAACACGTCTCCCGATCACATGGTTGATCATACTCTAGGTTCCACATGCATGTTTTAGCTGAAGGAAGAATACCTTAAACCTGGGTAGTTGAAACCCGTGGAATGGGTACCATGCAATATGACTTCAAAGGGTCTTCATTTGCTCACCGAACCTCTCCAATCCTATCACTGCTGCGTTTATGCCCCTGTACACATGCTTGATTCTCTTTCGGAGACATAGCAATCCATAGGTTTTAAGATACTTACTAGTCAGGTACATTCTTAGGCATTTAATATGCGGTGTTGAGTCCATTTCGTTGAGCAAGGAGTAGCTCTTGTCTATTCCATATTTGGCTTAAGGAACTTTATCTGTGCTCATTTCAATCTCTGGTTTTATGCAGCACCCCAACTCACCTTTCCCCTTAAGCAAGCATAAGTTGGTTTTCTAAATTTGAGACCCTGTTCTGTTCTGTAATTCAGTTCCTGTGTAGCCAAGTTTACATTCCGTGTATTACTGATATCTTATGATGTTTCTTTTTCTGTGTGACTTATTTCAGTTAGAATCATCATACCTGAATCCACTCATTGTGCTGCTAAGGGCCTGATGACATAGATTTCATTGCTGAGTGATATTGCTTTGTAAGTAAATACCACAACTTCTTTATCCATTTTTCACTTTCTGCGATGTTGAACTTGTACTGTAAACGAGGTTCTTGTAAACAGAGGCGTCCCAAACTTTGGGGTGGCTGTGTCTTTTTGATTTTAATTTCCCTAAGCTATAGGACCATAAGTGGAAGTGCCCTAGGCTCTGTTGCTTTGTTTTTTAGATGTTTCAGGAAACACCATACACTTCTCCCGAGTGTCTGTTGGCAATTTACATCCCGCCCATCAGCATAACAAGGCTCCCAGTTCTCCATGGCCTGTCCTGCCTTTCTGGATTTTACACTTTTTTCAGATGGCCCTTTTGACCGGGGGGAAGTGAGACTTCATTGTAGTGCAGATTTCCTTTGCAAGCTTGCTTGGTTGGCCAAAAAGGGCGTATGCGTTTTTTCCTGAATATATTCAGGATAAAACGCATACGCCCTTTTTGGCCAAGTGCATCATTGTGGACGTTCTGCCTCTTTTCCTATGCTTTCAATGCAATTCCAGTCTGCCTCCTGAAATCGGTTTCCTGCAATTCTGCCCCGCTTTCAAGTCCTCTTGGCAGCCTTACTTCAGTATATTTTTGGACGATAGCTGTCATTTATAACTCTGCAGGTTTGTGAATTACAGTGCCCCTGAGCTCCTTTCTTCAACTCGCTTTCTTTTGAGCTGGCCGCAACACCGCAGGATGGCTTCAGGCCCTAATCTGGTTCCGGCACGGCACGCTGAGCCTTTGGTTAATTCCTCTTCCTGGTGGGAAATGAGAGTTAAATTTGCCCATCCAGACACCTCCAGCTAGTCTCTCATTGGTTCTCGCTATTCCTGTTCATCTTCCGCAGAAATTGCAAACTGGGCCAAACAGGAGGTTAAAGGGACTGACTCTCCAAGTCGGGAGGGTGTTAGTAAAGCGTCTGGAATGTTGCACCCGAGTACCAGGGTACGAAAACTGAGACATATTTGAACACGTCTCCCGATCACATGGTTGATCATACTCTAGGTTCCACATGCATGTTTTAGCTGAAGGAAGAATACCTTAAACCTGGGTAGTTGAAACCCGTGGAATGGGTACCATGCAATATGACTTCAAAGGGTCTTCATTTGCTCACCGAACCTCTCCAATCCTATCACTGCTGCGTTTATGCCCCTGTACACATGCTTGATTCTCTTTCGGAGACATAGCAATCCATAGGTTTTAAGATACTTACTAGTCAGGTACATTCTTAGGCATTTAATATGCGGTGTTGAGTCCATTTCGTTGAGCAAGGAGTAGCTCTTGTCTATTCCATATTTGGCTTAAGGAACTTTATCTGTGCTCATTTCAATCTCTGGTTTTATGCAGCACCCCAACTCACCTTTCCCCTTAAGCAAGCATAAGTTGGTTTTCTAAATTTGAGACCCTGTTCTGTTCTGTAATTCAGTTCCTGTGTAGCCAAGTTTACATTCCGTGTATTACTGATATCTTATGATGTTTCTTTTTCTGTGTGACTTATTTCAGTTAGAATCATCATACCTGAATCCACTCATTGTGCTGCTAAGGGCCTGATGACATAGATTTCATTGCTGAGTGATATTGCTTTGTAAGTAAATACCACAACTTCTTTATCCATTTTTCACTTTCTGCGATGTTGAACTTGTACTGTAAACGAGGTTCTTGTAAACAGAGGCGTCCCAAACTTTGGGGTGGCTGTGTCTTTTTGATTTTAATTTCCCTAAGCTATAGGACCATAAGTGGAAGTGCCCTAGGCTCTGTTGCTTTGTTTTTTAGATGTTTCAGGAAACACCATACACTTCTCCCGAGTGTCTGTTGGCAATTTACATCCCGCCCATCAGCATAACAAGGCTCCCAGTTCTCCATGGCCTGTCCTGCCTTTCTGGATTTTACACTTTTTTCAGATGGCCCTTTTGACCGGGGGGAAGTGAGACTTCATTGTAGTGCAGATTTCCTTTGCAAGCTTGCTTGGTTGGCCAAAAAGGGCGTATGCGTTTTTTCCTGAATATATTCAGGATAAAACGCATACGCCCTTTTTGGCCAAGTGCATCATTGTGGACGTTCTGCCTCTTTTCCTATGCTTTCAATGCAATTCCAGTCTGCCTCCTGAAATCGGTTTCCTGCAATTCTGCCCCGCTTTCAAGTCCTCTTGGCAGCCTTACTTCAGTATATTTTTGGACGATAGCTGTCATTTATAACTCTGCAGGTTTGTGAATTACAGTGCCCCTGAGCTCCTTTCTTCAACTCGCTTTCTTTTGAGCTGGCCGCAACACCGCAGGATGGCTTCAGGCCCTAATCTGGTTCCGGCACGGCACGCTGAGCCTTTGGTTAATTCCTCTTCCTGGTGGGAAATGAGAGTTAAATTTGCCCATCCAGACACCTCCAGCTAGTCTCTCATTGGTTCTCGCTATTCCTGTTCATCTTCCGCAGAAATTGCAAACTGGGCCAAACAGGAGGTTAAAGGGACTGACTCTCCAAGTCGGGAGGGTGTTAGTAAAGCGTATGGAATGTTGCACCCGAGTACCAGGGTACGAAAACTGAGACATATTTGAACACGTCTCCCGATCACATGGTTGATCATACTCTAGGTTCCACATGCATGTTTTAGCTGAAGGAAGAATACCTTAAACCTGGGTAGTTGAAACCCGTGGAATGGGTACCATGCAATATGACTTCAAAGGGTCTTCATTTGCTCACCGAACCTCTCCAATCCTATCACTGCTGCGTTTATGCCCCTGTACACATGCTTGATTCTCTTTCGGAGACATAGCAATCCATAGGTTTTAAGATACTTACTAGTCAGGTACATTCTTAGGCTTTTAATATGCGGTGTTGAGTCCATTTCGTTGAGCAAGGAGTAGCTCTTGTCTATTCCATATTTGGCTTAAGGAACTTTATCTGTGCTCATTTCAATCTCTGGTTTTATGCAGCACCCCAACTCACCTTTACCCTTAAGCAAGCATAAGTTGGTTTTCTAAATTTGAGACCCTGTTCTGTTCTGTAATTCAGTTCCTGTGTAGCCAAGTTTACATTCCGTGTATTACTGATATCTTATGATGTTTCTTTTTCTGTGTGACTTATTTCAGTTAGAATCATCATACCTGAATCCACTCATTGTGCTGCTAAGGGCCTGATGACATAGATTTCATTGCTGAGTGATATTGCTTTGTAAGTAAATACCACAACTTCTTTATCCATTTTTCACTTTCTGCGATGTTGAACTTGTACTGTAAACGAGGTTCTTGTAAACAGAGGCGTCCCAAACTTTGGGGTGGCTGTGTCTTTTTGATTTTAATTTCCCTAAGCTATAGGACCATAAGTGGAAGTGCCCTAGGCTCTGTTGCTTTGTTTTTTAGATGTTTCAGGAAACACCATACACTTCTCCCGAGTGTCTGTTGGCAATTTACATCCCGCCCATCAGCATAACAAGGCTCCCAGTTCTCCATGGCCTGTCCTGCCTTTCTGGATTTTACACTTTTTTCAGATGGCCCTTTTGACCGGGGGGAAGTGAGACTTCATTGTAGTGCAGATTTCCTTTGCAAGCTTGCTTGGTTGGCCAAAAAGGGCGTATGCGTTTTTTCCTGAATATATTCAGGAAAAAACGCATACGCCCTTTTTGGCCAAGTGCATCATTGTGGACGTTCTGCCTCTTTTCCTATGCTTTCAATGCAATTCCAGTCTGCCTCCTGAAATCGGTTTCCTGCAATTCTGCCCCGCTTTCAAGTCCTCTTGGCAGCCTTACTTCAGTATATTTTTGGACGATAGCTGTCATTTATAACTCTGCAGGTTTGTGAATTACAGTGCCCCTGAGCTCCTTTCTTCAACTCGCTTTCTTTTGAGCTGGCCGCAACACCGCAGGATGGCTTCAGGCCCTAATCTGGTTCCGGCACGGCACGCTGAGCCTTTGGTTAATTCCTCTTCCTGGTGGGAAATGAGAGTTAAATTTGCCCGTCCAGACACCTCCAGCTAGTCTCTCATTGGTTCTCGCTATTCCTGTTCATCTTCCGCAGAAATTGCAAACTGGGCCAAACAGGAGGTTAAAGGGACTGACTCTCCAAGTCGGGAGGGTGTTAGTAAAGCGTCTGGAATGTTGCACCCGAGTACCAGGGTACGAAAACTGAGACATATTTGAACACGTCTCCCGATCACATGGTTGATCATACTCTAGGTTCCACATGCATGTTTTAGCTGAAGGAAGAATACCTTAAACCTGGGTAGTTGAAACCCGTGGAATGGGTACCATGCAATATGACTTCAAAGGGTCTTCATTTGCTCACCGAACCTCTCCAATCCTATCACTGCTGCGTTTATGCCCCTGTACACATGCTTGATTCTCTTTCGGAGACATAGCAATCCATAGGTTTTAAGATACTTACTAGTCAGGTACATTCTTAGGCGTTTAATATGCGGTGTTGAGTCCATTTCGTTGAGCAAGGAGTAGCTCTTGTCTATTCCATATTTGGCTTAAGGAACTTTATCTGTGCTCATTTCAATCTCTGGTTTTATGCAGCACCCCAACTCACCTTTACCCTTAAGCAAGCATAAGTTGGTTTTCTAAATTTGAGACCCTGTTCTGTTCTGTAATTCAGTTCCTGTGTAGCCAAGTTTACATTCCGTGTATTCCTGATATCTTATGATGTTTCTTTTTCTGTGTGACTTATTTCAGTTAGAATCATCATACCTGAATCCACTCATTGTGCTGCTAAGGGCCTGATGACATAGATTTCATTGCTGAGTGATATTGCTTTGTAAGTAAATACCACAACTTCTTTATCCATTTTTCACTTTCTGCGATGTTGAACTTGTACTGTAAACGAGGTTCTTGTAAACAGAGGCGTCCCAAACTTTGGGGTGGCTGTGTCTTTTTGATTTTAATTTCCCTAAGCTATAGGACCATAAGTGGAAGTGCCCTAGGCTCTGTTGCTTTGTTTTTTAGATGTTTCAGGAAACACCATACACTTCTCCCGAGTGTCTGTTGGCAATTTACATCCCGCCCATCAGCATAACAAGGCTCCCAGTTCTCCATGGCCTGTCCTGCCTTTCTGGATTTTACACTTTTTTCAGATGGCCCTTTTGACCGGGGGGAAGTGAGACTTCATTGTAGTGCAGATTTCCTTTGCAAGCTTGCTTGGTTGGCCAAAAAGGGCGTATGCGTTTTTTCCTGAATATATTCAGGAAAAAACGCATACGCCCTTTTTGGCCAAGTGCATCATTGTGGACGTTCTGCCTCTTTTCCTATGCTTTCAATGCAATTCCAGTCTGCCTCCTGAAATCGGTTTCCTGCAATTCTGCCCCGCTTTCAAGTCCTCTTGGCAGCCTTACTTCAGTATATTTTTGGACGATAGCTGTCATTTATAACTCTGCAGGTTTGTGAATTACAGTGCCCCTGAGCTCCTTTCTTCAACTCGCTTTCTTTTGAGCTGGCCGCAACACCGCAGGATGGCTTCAGGCCCTAATCTGGTTCCGGCACGGCACGCTGAGCCTTTGGTTAATTCCTCTTCCTGGTGGGAAATGAGAGTTAAATTTGCCCGTCCAGACACCTCCAGCTAGTCTCTCATTGGTTCTCGCTATTCCTGTTCATCTTCCGCAGAAATTGCAAACTGGGCCAAACAGGAGGTTAAAGGGACTGACTCTCCAAGTCGGGAGGGTGTTAGTAAAGCGTCTGGAATGTTGCACCCGAGTACCAGGGTACGAAAACTGAGACATATTTGAACACGTCTCCCGATCACATGGTTGATCATACTCTAGGTTCCACATGCATGTTTTAGCTGAAGGAAGAATACCTTAAACCTGGGTAGTTGAAACCCGTGGAATGGGTACCATGCAATATGACTTCAAAGGGTCTTCATTTGCTCACCGAACCTCTCCAATCCTATCACTGCTGCGTTTATGCCCCTGTACACATGCTTGATTCTCTTTCGGAGACATAGCAATCCATAGGTTTTAAGATACTTACTAGTCAGGTACATTCTTAGGCGTTTAATATGCGGTGTTGAGTCCATTTCGTTGAGCAAGGAGTAGCTCTTGTCTATTCCATATTTGGCTTAAGGAACTTTATCTGTGCTCATTTCAATCTCTGGTTTTATGCAGCACCCCAACTCACCTTTCCCCTTAAGCAAGCATAAGTTGGTTTTCTAAATTTGAGACCCTGTTCTGTTCTGTAATTCAGTTCCTGTGTAGCCAAGTTTACATTCCGTGTATTACTGATATCTTATGATGTTTCTTTTTCTGTGTGACTTATTTCAGTTAGAATCATCATACCTGAATCCACTCATTGTGCTGCTAAGGGCCTGATGACATAGATTTCATTGCTGAGTGATATTGCTTTGTAAGTAAATACCACAACTTCTTTATCCATTTTTCACTTTCTGCGATGTTGAACTTGTACTGTAAACGAGGTTCTTGTAAACAGAGGCGTCCCAAACTTTGGGGTGGCTGTGTCTTTTTGATTTTAATTTCCCTAAGCTATAGGACCATAAGTGGAAGTGCCCTAGGCTCTGTTGCTTTGTTTTTTAGATGTTTCAGGAAACACCATACACTTCTCCCGAGTGTCTGTTGGCAATTTACATCCCGCCCATCAGCATAACAAGGCTCCCAGTTCTCCATGGCCTGTCCTGCCTTTCTGGATTTTACACTTTTTTCAGATGGCCCTTTTGACCGGGGGGAAGTGAGACTTCATTGTAGTGCAGATTTCCTTTGCAAGCTTGCTTGGTTGGCCAAAAAGGGCGTATGCGTTTTTTCCTGAATATATTCAGGATAAAACGCATACGCCCTTTTTGGCCAAGTGCATCATTGTGGACGTTCTGCCTCTTTTCCTATGCTTTCAATGCAATTCCAGTCTACCTCCTGAAATCGGTTTCCTGCAATTCTGCCCCGCTTTCAAGTCCTCTTGGCAGCCTTACTTCAGTATATTTTTGGACGATAGCTGTCATTTATAACTCTGCAGGTTTGTGAATTACAGTGCCCCTGAGCTCCTTTCTTCAACTCGCTTTCTTTTGAGCTGGCCGCAACACCGCAGGATGGCTTCAGGCCCTAATCTGGTTCCGGCACGGCACGCTGAGCCTTTGGTTAATTCCTCTTCCTGGTGGGAAATGAGAGTTAAATTTGCCCGTCCAGACACCTCCAGCTAGTCTCTCATTGGTTCTCGCTATTCCTGTTCATCTTCCGCAGAAATTGCAAACTGGGCCAAACAGGAGGTTAAAGGGACTGACTCTCCAAGTCGGGAGGGTGTTAGTAAAGCGTCTGGAATGTTGCACCCGAGTACCAGGGTACGAAAACTGAGACATATTTGAACACGTCTCCCGATCACATGGTTGATCATACTCTAGGTTCCACATGCATGTTTTAGCTGAAGGAAGAATACCTTAAACCTGGGTAGTTGAAACCCGTGGAATGGGTACCATGCAATATGACTTCAAAGGGTCTTCATTTGCTCACCGAACCTCTCCAATCCTATCACTGCTGCGTTTATGCCCCTGTACACATGCTTGATTCTCTTTCGGAGACATAGCAATCCATAGGTTTTAAGATACTTACTAGTCAGGTACATTCTTAGGTATTTAATATGCGGTGTTGAGTCCATTTCGTTGAGCAAGGAGTAGCTCTTGTCTATTCCATATTTGGCTTAAGGAACTTTATCTGTGCTCATTTCAATCTCTGGTTTTATGCAGCACCCCAACTCACCTTTACCCTTAAGCAAGCATAAGTTGGTTTTCTAAATTTGAGACCCTGTTCTGTTCTGTAATTCAGTTCCTGTGTAGCCAAGTTTACATTCCGTGTATTCCTGATATCTTATGATGTTTCTTTTTCTGTGTGACTTATTTCAGTTAGAATCATCATACCTGAATCCACTCATTGTGCTGCTAAGGGCCTGATGACATAGATTTCATTGCTGAGTGATATTGCTTTGTAAGTAAATACCACAACTTCTTTATCCATTTTTCACTTTCTGCGATGTTGAACTTGTACTGTAAACGAGGTTCTTGTAAACAGAGGCGTCCCAAACTTTGGGGTGGCTGTGTCTTTTTGATTTTAATTTCCCTAAGCTATAGGACCATAAGTGGAAGTGCCCTAGGCTCTGTTGCTTTGTTTTTTAGATGTTTCAGGAAACACCATACACTTCTCCCGAGTGTCTGTTGGCAATTTACATCCCGCCCATCAGCATAACAAGGCTCCCAGTTCTCCATGGCCTGTCCTGCCTTTCTGGATTTTACACTTTTTTCAGATGGCCCTTTTGTCCGGGGGGAAGTGAGACTTCATTGTAGTGCAGATTTCCTTTGCAAGCTTGCTTGGTTGGCCAAAAAGGGCGTATGCGTTTTTTCCTGAATATATTCAGGAAAAAACGCATACGCCCTTTTTGGCCAAGTGCATCATTGTGGACGTTCTGCCTCTTTTCCTATGCTTTCAATGCAATTCCAGTCTACCTCCTGAAATCGGTTTCCTGCAATTCTGCCCCGCTTTCAAGTCCTCTTGGCAGCCTTACTTCAGTATATTTTTGGACGATAGCTGTCATTTATAACTCTGCAGGTTTGTGAATTACAGTGCCCCTGAGCTCCTTTCTTCAACTCGCTTTCTTTTGAGCTGGCCGCAACACCGCAGGATGGCTTCAGGCCCTAATCTGGTTCCGGCATGGCACGCTGAGCCTTTGGTTAATTCCTCTTCCTGGTGGGAAATGAGAGTTAAATTTGCCCATCCAGACACCTCCAGCTAGTCTCTCATTGGTTCTCGCTATTCCTGTTCATCTTCCGCAGAAATTGCAAACTGGGCCAAACAGGAGGTTAAAGGGACTGACTCTCCAAGTCGGGAGGGTGTTAGTAAAGCGTCTGGAATGTTGCACCCGAGTACCAGGGTACGAAAACTGAGACATATTTGAACACGTCTCCCGATCACATGGTTGATCATACTCTAGGTTCCACATGCATGTTTTAGCTGAAGGAAGAATACCTTAAACCTGGGTAGTTGAAACCCGTGGAATGGGTACCATGCAATATGACTTCAAAGGGTCTTCATTTGCTCACCGAACCTCTCCAATCCTATCACTGCTGCGTTTATGCCCCTGTACACATGCTTGATTCTTTTTCGGAGACATAGCAATCCATAGGTTTTAAGATACTTACTAGTCAGGTACATTCTTAGGCATTTAATATGCGGTGTTGAGTCCATTTCGTTGAGCAAGGAGTAGCTCTTGTCTATTCCATATTTGGCTTAAGGAACTTTATCTGTGCTCATTTCAATCTCTGGTTTTATGCAGCACCCCAACTCACCTTTCCCCTTAAGCAAGCATAAGTTGGTTTTCTAAATTTGAGACCCTGTTCTGTTCTGTAATTCAGTTCCTGTGTAGCCAAGTTTACATTCCGTGTATTCCTGATATCTTATGATGTTTCTTTTTCTGTGTGACTTATTTCAGTTAGAATCATCATACCTGAATCCACTCATTGTGCTGCTAAGGGCCTGATGACATAGATTTCATTGCTGAGTGATATTGCTTTGTAAGTAAATACCACAACTTCTTTATCCATTTTTCACTTTCTGCGATGTTGAACTTGTACTGTAAATGAGGTTCTTGTAAACAGAGGCGTCCCAAACTTTGGGGTGGCTGTGTCTTTTTGATTTTAATTTCCCTAAGCTATAGGACCATAAGTGGAAGTGCCCTAGGCTCTGTTGCTTTGTTTTTTAGATGTTTCAGGAAACACCATACACTTCTCCCGAGTGTCTGTTGGCAATTTACATCCCGCCCATCAGCATAACAAGGCTCCCAGTTCTCCATGGCCTGTCCTGCCTTTCTGGATTTTACACTTTTTTCAGATGGCCCTTTTGACCGGGGGGAAGTGAGACTTCATTGTAGTGCAGATTTCCTTTGCAAGCTTGCTTGGTTGGCCAAAAAGGGCGTATGCGTTTTTTCCTGAATATATTCAGGAAAAAACGCATACACCCTTTTTGGCCAAGTGCATCATTGTGGACGTTCTGCCTCTTTTCCTATGCTTTCAATGCAATTCCAGTCTACCTCCTGAAATCGGTTTCCTGCAATTCTGCCCCGCTTTCAAGTCCTCTTGGCAGCCTTACTTCAGTATATTTTTGGACGATAGCTGTCATTTATAACTCTGCAGGTTTGTGAATTACAGTGCCCCTGAGCTCCTTTCTTCAACTCGCTTTCTTTTGAGCTGGCCGCAACACCGCAGGATGGCTTCAGGCCCTAATCTGGTTCCGGCACGGCACGCTGAGCCTTTGGTTAATTCCTCTTCCTGGTGGGAAATGAGAGTTAAATTTGCCCGTCCAGACACCTCCAGCTAGTCTCTCATTGGTTCTCGCTATTCCTGTTCATCTTCCGCAGAAATTGCAAACTGGGCCAAACAGGAGGTTAAAGGGACTGACTCTCCAAGTCGGGAGGGTGTTAGTAAAGCGTCTGGAATGTTGCACCCGAGTACCAGGGTACGAAAACTGAGACATATTTGAACACGTCTCCCGATCACATGGTTGATCATACTCTAGGTTCCACATGCATGTTTTAGCTGAAGGAAGAATACCTTAAACCTGGGTAGTTGAAACCCGTGGAATGGGTACCATGCAATATGACTTCAAAGGGTCTTCATTTGCTCACCGAACCTCTCCAATCCTATCACTGCTGCGTTTATGCCCCTGTACACATGCTTGATTCTCTTTCGGAGACATAGCAATCCATAGGTTTTAAGATACTTACTAGTCAGGTACATTCTTAGGTATTTAATATGCGGTGTTGAGTCCATTTCGTTGAGCAAGGAGTAGCTCTTGTCTATTCCATATTTGGCTTAAGGAACTTTATCTGTGCTCATTTCAATCTCTGGTTTTATGCAGCACCCCAACTCACCTTTACCCTTAAGCAAGCATAAGTTGGTTTTCTAAATTTGAGACCCTGTTCTGTTCTGTAATTCAGTTCCTGTGTAGCCAAGTTTACATTCCGTGTATTCCTGATATCTTATGATGTTTCTTTTTCTGTGTGACTTATTTCAGTTAGAATCATCATACCTGAATCCACTCATTGTGCTGCTAAGGGCCTGATGACATAGATTTCATTGCTGAGTGATATTGCTTTGTAAGTAAATACCACAACTTCTTTATCCATTTTTCACTTTCTGCGATGTTGAACTTGTACTGTAAACGAGGTTCTTGTAAACAGAGGCGTCCCAAACTTTGGGGTGGCTGTGTCTTTTTGATTTTAATTTCCCTAAGCTATAGGACCATAAGTGGAAGTGCCCTAGGCTCTGTTGCTTTGTTTTTTAGATGTTTCAGGAAACACCATACACTTCTCCCGAGTGTCTGTTGGCAATTTACATCCCGCCCATCAGCATAACAAGGCTCCCAGTTCTCCATGGCCTGTCCTGCCTTTCTGGATTTTACACTTTTTTCAGATGGCCCTTTTGACCGGGGGGAAGTGAGACTTCATTGTAGTGCAGATTTCCTTTGCAAGCTTGCTTGGTTGGCCAAAAAGGGCGTATGCGTTTTTTCCTGAATATATTCAGGAAAAAACGCATACGCCCTTTTTGGCCAAGTGCATCATTGTGGACGTTCTGCCTCTTTTCCTATGCTTTCAATGCAATTCCAGTCTACCTCCTGAAATCGGTTTCCTGCAATTCTGCCCCGCTTTCAAGTCCTCTTGGCAGCCTTACTTCAGTATATTTTTGGACGATAGCTGTCATTTATAACTCTGCAGGTTTGTGAATTACAGTGCCCCTGAGCTCCTTTCTTCAACTCGCTTTCTTTTGAGCTGGCCGCAACACCGCAGGATGGCTTCAGGCCCTAATCTGGTTCCGGCATGGCACGCTGAGCCTTTGGTTAATTCCTCTTCCTGGTGGGAAATGAGAGTTAAATTTGCCCATCCAGACACCTCCAGCTAGTCTCTCATTGGTTCTCGCTATTCCTGTTCATCTTCCGCAGAAATTGCAAACTGGGCCAAACAGGAGGTTAAAGGGACTGACTCTCCAAGTCGGGAGGGTGTTAGTAAAGCGTCTGGAATGTTGCACCCGAGTACCAGGGTACGAAAACTGAGACATATTTGAACACATCTCCCGATCACATGGTTGATCATACTCTAGGTTCCACATGCATGTTTTAGCTGAAGGAAGAATACCTTAAACCTGGGTAGTTGAAACCCGTGGAATGGGTACCATGCAATATGACTTCAAAGGGTCTTCATTTGCTCACCGAACCTCTCCAATCCTATCACTGCTGCGTTTATGCCCCTGTACACATGCTTGATTCTCTTTCGGAGACATAGCAATCCATAGGTTTTAAGATACTTACTAGTCAGGTACATTCTTAGGCATTTAATATGCGGTGTTGAGTCCATTTCGTTGAGCAAGGAGTAGCTCTTGTCTATTCCATATTTGGCTTAAGGAACTTTATCTGTGCTCATTTCAATCTCTGGTTTTATGCAGCACCCCAACTCACCTTTCCCCTTAAGCAAGCATAAGTTGGTTTTCTAAATTTGAGACCCTGTTCTGTTCTGTAATTCAGTTCCTGTGTAGCCAAGTTTACATTCCGTGTATTACTGATATCTTATGATGTTTCTTTTTCTGTGTGACTTATTTCAGTTAGAATCATCATACCTGAATCCACTCATTGTGCTGCTAAGGGCCTGATGACATAGATTTCATTGCTGAGTGATATTGCTTTGTAAGTAAATACCACAACTTCTTTATCCATTTTTCACTTTCTGCGATGTTGAACTTGTACGCTAAACGAGGTTCTTGTAAACAGAGGCGTCCCAAACTTTGGGGTGGCTGTGTCTTTTTGATTTTAATTTCCCTAAGCTATAGGACCATAAGTGGAAGTGCCCTAGGCTCTGTTGCTTTGTTTTTTAGATGTTTCAGGAAACACCATACACTTCTCCCGAGTGTCTGTTGGCAATTTACATCCCGCCCATCAGCATAACAAGGTTCCCAGTTCTCCATGGCCTGTCCTGCCTTTCTGGATTTTACACTTTTTTCAGATGGCCCTTTTGACCGGGGGGAAGTGAGACTTCATTGTAGTGCAGATTTCCTTTGCAAGCTTGCTTGGTTGGCCAAAAAGGGCGTATGCGTTTTTTCCTGAATATATTCAGGAAAAAACGCATACGCCCTTTTTGGCCAAGTGCATCATTGTGGACGTTCTGCCTCTTTTCCTATGCTTTCAATGCAATTCCAGTCTGCCTCCTGAAATCGGTTTCCTGCAATTCTGCCCTGCTTTCAAGTCCTCTTGGCAGCCTTACTTCAGTATATTTTTGGACGATAGCTGTCATTTATAACTCTGCAGGTTTGTGAATTACAGTGCCCCTGAGCTCCTTTCTTCAACTCGCTTTCTTTTGAGCTGGCCGCAACACCGCAGGATGGCTTCAGGCCCTAATCTGGTTCCGGCACGGCACGCTGAGCCTTTGGTTAATTCCTCTTCCTGGTGGGAAATGAGAGTTAAATTTGCCCATCCAGACACCTCCAGCTAGTCTCTCATTGGTTCTCGCTATTCCTGTTCATCTTCCGCAGAAATTGCAAACTGGGCCAAACAGGAGGTTAAAGGGACTGACTCTCCAAGTCGGGAGGGTGTTAGTAAAGCGTCTGGAATGTTGCACCCGAATACCAGGGTACGAAAACTGAGACATATTTGAACACGTCTCCCGATCACATGGTTGATCATACTCTAGGTTCCACATGCATGTTTTAGCTGAAGGAAGAATACCTTAAACCTGGGTAGTTGAAACCCGTGGAATGGGTACCATGCAATATGACTTCAAAGGGTCTTCATTTGCTCACCGAACCTCTCCAATCCTATCACTGCTGCGTTTATGCCCCTGTACACATGCTTGATTCTCTTTCGGAGACATAGCAATCCATAGGTTTTAAGATACTTACTAGTCAGGTACATTCTTAGGCTTTTAATATGCGGTGTTGAGTCCATTTCGTTGAGCAAGGAGTAGCTCTTGTCTATTCCATATTTGGCTTAAGGAACTTTATCTGTGCTCATTTCAATCTCTGGTTTTATGCAGCACCCCAACTCACCTTTCCCCTTAAGCAAGCATAAGTTGGTTTTCTAAATTTGAGACCCTGTTCTGTTCTGTAATTCAGTTCCTGTGTAGCCAAGTTTACATTCCGTGTATTACTGATATCTTATGATGTTTCTTTTTCTGTGTGACTTATTTCAGTTAGAATCATCATACCTGAATCCACTCATTGTGCTGCTAAGGGCCTGATGACATAGATTTCATTGCTGAGTGATATTGCTTTGTAAGTAAATACCACAACTTCTTTATCCATTTTTCACTTTCTGCGATGTTGAACTTGTACTGTAAACGAGGTTCTTGTAAACAGAGGCGTCCCAAACTTTGGGGTGGCTGTGTCTTTTTGATTTTAATTTCCCTAAGCTATAGGACCATAAGTGGAAGTGCCCTAGGCTCTGTTGCTTTGTTTTTTAGATGTTTCAGGAAACACCATACACTTCTCCCGAGTGTCTGTTGGCAATTTACATCCCGCCCATCAGCATAACAAGGCTCCCAGTTCTCCATGGCCTGTCCTGCCTTTCTGGATTTTACACTTTTTTCAGATGGCCCTTTTGACCGGGGGGAAGTGAGACTTCATTGTAGTGCAGATTTCCTTTGCAAGCTTGCTTGGTTGGCCAAAAAGGGCGTATGCGTTTTTTCCTGAATATATTCAGGAAAAAACGCATACGCCCTTTTTGGCCAAGTGCATCATTGTGGACGTTCTGCCTCTTTTCCTATGCTTTCAATGCAATTCCAGTCTACCTCCTGAAATCGGTTTCCTGCAATTCTGCCCCGCTTTCAAGTCCTCTTGGCAGCCTTACTTCAGTATATTTTTGGACGATAGCTGTCATTTATAACTCTGCAGGTTTGTGAATTACAGTGCCCCTGAGCTCCTTTCTTCAACTCGCTTTCTTTTGAGCTGGCCGCAACACCGCAGGATGGCTTCAGGCCCTAATCTGGTTCCGGCATGGCACGCTGAGCCTTTGGTTAATTCCTCTTCCTGGTGGGAAATGAGAGTTAAATTTGCCCATCCAGACACCTCCAGCTAGTCTCTCATTGGTTCTCGCTATTCCTGTTCATCTTCCGCAGAAATTGCAAACTGGGCCAAACAGGAGGTTAAAGGGACTGACTCTCCAAGTCGGGAGGGTGTTAGTAAAGCGTCTGGAATGTTGCACCCGAGTACCAGGGTACGAAAACTGAGACATATTTGAACACGTCTCCCGATCACATGGTTGATCATACTCTAGGTTCCACATGCATGTTTTAGCTGAAGGAAGAATACCTTAAACCTGGGTAGTTGAAACCCGTGGAATGGGTACCATGCAATATGACTTCAAAGGGTCTTCATTTGCTCACCGAACCTCTCCAATCCTATCACTGCTGCGTTTATGCCCCTGTACACATGCTTGATTCTCTTTCGGAGACATAGCAATCCATAGGTTTTAAGATACTTACTAGTCAGGTACATTCTTAGGCATTTAATATGCGGTGTTGAGTCCATTTCGTTGAGCAAGGAGTAGCTCTTGTCTATTCCATATTTGGCTTAAGGAACTTTATCTGTGCTCATTTCAATCTCTGGTTTTATGCAGCACCCCAACTCACCTTTCCCCTTAAGCAAGCATAAGTTGGTTTTCTAAATTTGAGACCCTGTTCTGTTCTGTAATTCAGTTCCTGTGTAGCCAAGTTTACATTCCGTGTATTACTGATATCTTATGATGTTTCTTTTTCTGTGTGACTTATTTCAGTTAGAATCATCATACCTGAATCCACTCATTGTGCTGCTAAGGGCCTGATGACATAGATTTCATTGCTGAGTGATATTGCTTTGTAAGTAAATACCACAACTTCTTTATCCATTTTTCACTTTCTGCGATGTTGAACTTGTACTGTAAACGAGGTTCTTGTAAACAGAGGCGTCCCAAACTTTGGGGTGGCTGTGTCTTTTTGATTTTAATTTCCCTAAGCTATAGGACCATAAGTGGAAGTGCCCTAGGCTCTGTTGCTTTGTTTTTTAGATGTTTCAGGAAACACCATACACTTCTCCCGAGTGTCTGTTGGCAATTTACATCCCGCCCATCAGCATAACAAGGCTCCCAGTTCTCCATGGCCTGTCCTGCCTTTCTGGATTTTACACTTTTTTCAGATGGCCCTTTTGACCGGGGGGAAGTGAGACTTCATTGTAGTGCAGATTTCCTTTGCAAGCTTGCTTGGTTGGCCAAAAAGGGCGTATGCGTTTTTTCCTGAATATATTCAGGAAAAAACGCATACGCCCTTTTTGGCCAAGTGCATCATTGTGGACGTTCTGCCTCTTTTCCTATGCTTTCAATGCAATTCCAGTCTGCCTCCTGAAATCGGTTTCCTGCAATTCTGCCCCGCTTTCAAGTCCTCTTGGCAGCCTTACTTCAGTATATTTTTGGACGATAGCTGTCATTTATAACTCTGCAGGTTTGTGAATTACAGTGCCCCTGAGCTCCTTTCTTCAACTCGCTTTCTTTTGAGCTGGCCGCAACACCGCAGGATGGCTTCAGGCCCTAATCTGGTTCCGGCACGGCACGCTGAGCCTTTGGTTAATTCCTCTTCCTGGTGGGAAATGAGAGTTAAATTTGCCCGTCCAGACACCTCCAGCTAGTCTCTCATTGGTTCTCGCTATTCCTGTTCATCTTCCGCAGAAATTGCAAACTGGGCCAAACAGGAGGTTAAAGGGACTGACTCTCCAAGTCGGGAGGGTGTTAGTAAAGCGTCTGGAATGTTGCACCCGAGTACCAGGGTACGAAAACTGAGACATATTTGAACACGTCTCCCGATCACATGGTTGATCATACTCTAGGTTCCACATGCATGTTTTAGCTGAAGGAAGAATACCTTAAACCTGGGTAGTTGAAACCCGTGGAATGGGTACCATGCAATATGACTTCAAAGGGTCTTCATTTGCTCACCGAACCTCTCCAATCCTATCACTGCTGCGTTTATGCCCCTGTACACATGCTTGATTCTCTTTCGGAGACATAGCAATCCATAGGTTTTAAGATACTTACTAGTCAGGTACATTCTTAGGCGTTTAATATGCGGTGTTGAGTCCATTTCGTTGAGCAAGGAGTAGCTCTTGTCTATTCCATATTTGGCTTAAGGAACTTTATCTGTGCTCATTTCAATCTCTGGTTTTATGCAGCACCCCAACTCACCTTTCCCCTTAAGCAAGCATAAGTTGGTTTTCTAAATTTGAGACCCTGTTCTGTTCTGTAATTCAGTTCCTGTGTAGCCAAGTTTACATTCCGTGTATTACTGATATCTTATGATGTTTCTTTTTCTGTGTGACTTATTTCAGTTAGAATCATCATACCTGAATCCACTCATTGTGCTGCTAAGGGCCTGATGACATAGATTTCATTGCTGAGTGATATTGCTTTGTAAGTAAATACCACAACTTCTTTATCCATTTTTCACTTTCTGCGATGTTGAACTTGTACTGTAAACGAGGTTCTTGTAAACAGAGGCGTCCCAAACTTTGGGGTGGCTGTGTCTTTTTGATTTTAATTTCCCTAAGCTATAGGACCATAAGTGGAAGTGCCCTAGGCTCTGTTGCTTTGTTTTTTAGATGTTTCAGGAAACACCATACACTTCTCCCGAGTGTCTGTTGGCAATTTACATCCCGCCCATCAGCATAACAAGGCTCCCAGTTCTCCATGGCCTGTCCTGCCTTTCTGGATTTTACACTTTTTTCAGATGGCCCTTTTCACCGGGGGGAAGTGAGACTTCATTGTAGTGCAGATTTCCTTTGCAAGCTTGCTTGGTTGGCCAAAAAGGGCGTATGCGTTTTTTCCTGAATATATTCAGGATAAAACGCATACGCCCTTTTTGGCCAAGTGCATCATTGTGGACGTTCTGCCTCTTTTCCTATGCTTTCAATGCAATTCCAGTCTACCTCCTGAAATCGGTTTCCTGCAATTCTGCCCCGCTTTCAAGTCCTCTTGGCAGCCTTACTTCAGTATATTTTTGGACGATAGCTGTCATTTATAACTCTGCAGGTTTGTGAATTACAGTGCCCCTGAGCTCCTTTCTTCAACTCGCTTTCTTTTGAGCTGGCCGCAACACCGCAGGATGGCTTCAGGCCCTAATCTGGTTCCGGCACGGCACGCTGAGCCTTTGGTTAATTCCTCTTCCTGGTGGGAAATGAGAGTTAAATTTGCCCATCCAGACACCTCCAGCTAGTCTCTCATTGGTTCTCGCTATTCCTGTTCATCTTCCGCAGAAATTGCAAACTGGGCCAAACAGGAGGTTAAAGGGACTGACTCTCCAAGTCGGGAGGGTGTTAGTAAAGCGTCTGGAATGTTGCACCCGAGTACCAGGGTACGAAAACTGAGACATATTTGAACACGTCTCCCGATCACATGGTTGATCATACTCTAGGTTCCACATGCATGTTTTAGCTGAAGGAAGAATACCTTAAACCTGGGTAGTTGAAACCCGTGGAATGGGTACCATGCAATATGACTTCAAAGGGTCTTCATTTGCTCACCGAACCTCTCCAATCCTATCACTGCTGCGTTTATGCCCCTGTACACATGCTTGATTCTCTTTCGGAGACATAGCAATCCATAGGTTTTAAGATACTTACTAGTCAGGTACATTCTTAGGCATTTAATATGCGGTGTTGAGTCCATTTCGTTGAGCAAGGAGTAGCTCTTGTCTATTCCATATTTGGCTTAAGGAACTTTATCTGTGCTCATTTCAATCTCTGGTTTTATGCAGCACCCCAACTCACCTTTCCCCTTAAGCAAGCATAAGTTGGTTTTCTAAATTTGAGACCCTGTTCTGTTCTGTAATTCAGTTCCTGTGTAGCCAAGTTTACATTCCGTGTATTACTGATATCTTATGATGTTTCTTTTTCTGTGTGACTTATTTCAGTTAGAATCATCATACCTGAATCCACTCATTGTGCTGCTAAGGGCCTGATGACATAGATTTCATTGCTGAGTGATATTGCTTTGTAAGTAAATACCACAACTTCTTTATCCATTTTTCACTTTCTGCGATGTTGAACTTGTACTGTAAACGAGGTTCTTGTAAACAGAGGCGTCCCAAACTTTGGGGTGGCTGTGTCTTTTTGATTTTAATTTCCCTAAGCTATAGGACCATAAGTGGAAGTGCCCTAGGCTCTGTTGCTTTGTTTTTTAGATGTTTCAGGAAACACCATACACTTCTCCCGAGTGTCTGTTGGCAATTTACATCCCGCCCATCAGCATAACAAGGCTCCCAGTTCTCCATGGCCTGTCCTGCCTTTCTGGATTTTACACTTTTTTCAGATGGCCCTTTTGACCGGGGGGAAGTGAGACTTCATTGTAGTGCAGATTTCCTTTGCAAGCTTGCTTGGTTGGCCAAAAAGGGCGTATGCGTTTTTTCCTGAATATATTCAGGAAAAAACGCATACGCCCTTTTTGGCCAAGTGCATCATTGTGGACGTTCTGCCTCTTTTCCTATGCTTTCAATGCAATTCCAGTCTACCTCCTGAAATCGGTTTCCTGCAATTCTGCCCCGCTTTCAAGTCCTCTTGGCAGCCTTACTTCAGTATATTTTTGGACGATAGCTGTCATTTATAACTCTGCAGGTTTGTGAATTACAGTGCCCCTGAGCTCCTTTCTTCAACTCGCTTTCTTTTGAGCTGGCCGCAACACCGCAGGATGGCTTCAGGCCCTAATCTGGTTCCGGCATGGCACGCTGAGCCTTTGGTTAATTCCTCTTCCTGGTGGGAAATGAGAGTTAAATTTGCCCATCCAGACACCTCCAGCTAGTCTCTCATTGGTTCTCGCTATTCCTGTTCATCTTCCGCAGAAATTGCAAACTGGGCCAAACAGGAGGTTAAAGGGACTGACTCTCCAAGTCGGGAGGGTGTTAGTAAAGCGTCTGGAATGTTGCACCCGAGTACCAGGGTACGAAAACTGAGACATATTTGAACACGTCTCCCGATCACATGGTTGATCATACTCTAGGTTCCACATGCATGTTTTAGCTGAAGGAAGAATACCTTAAACCTGGGTAGTTGAAACCCGTGGAATGGGTACCATGCAATATGACTTCAAAGGGTCTTCATTTGCTCACCGAACCTCTCCAATCCTATCACTGCTGCGTTTATGCCCCTGTACACATGCTTGATTCTTTTTCGGAGACATAGCAATCCATAGGTTTTAAGATACTTACTAGTCAGGTACATTCTTAGGCATTTAATATGCGGTGTTGAGTCCATTTCGTTGAGCAAGGAGTAGCTCTTGTCTATTCCATATTTGGCTTAAGGAACTTTATCTGTGCTCATTTCAATCTCTGGTTTTATGCAGCACCCCAACTCACCTTTCCCCTTAAGCAAGCATAAGTTGGTTTTCTAAATTTGAGACCCTGTTCTGTTCTGTAATTCAGTTCCTGTGTAGCCAAGTTTACATTCCGTGTATTCCTGATATCTTATGATGTTTCTTTTTCTGTGTGACTTATTTCAGTTAGAATCATCATACCTGAATCCACTCATTGTGCTGCTAAGGGCCTGATGACATAGATTTCATTGCTGAGTGATATTGCTTTGTAAGTAAATACCACAACTTCTTTATCCATTTTTCACTTTCTGCGATGTTGAACTTGTACTGTAAATGAGGTTCTTGTAAACAGAGGCGTCCCAAACTTTGGGGTGGCTGTGTCTTTTTGATTTTAATTTCCCTAAGCTATAGGACCATAAGTGGAAGTGCCCTAGGCTCTGTTGCTTTGTTTTTTAGATGTTTCAGGAAACACCATACACTTCTCCCGAGTGTCTGTTGGCAATTTACATCCCGCCCATCAGCATAACAAGGCTCCCAGTTCTCCATGGCCTGTCCTGCCTTTCTGGATTTTACACTTTTTTCAGATGGCCCTTTTGACCGGGGGGAAGTGAGACTTCATTGTAGTGCAGATTTCCTTTGCAAGCTTGCTTGGTTGGCCAAAAAGGGCGTATGCGTTTTTTCCTGAATATATTCAGGAAAAAACGCATACACCCTTTTTGGCCAAGTGCATCATTGTGGACGTTCTGCCTCTTTTCCTATGCTTTCAATGCAATTCCAGTCTACCTCCTGAAATCGGTTTCCTGCAATTCTGCCCCGCTTTCAAGTCCTCTTGGCAGCCTTACTTCAGTATATTTTTGGACGATAGCTGTCATTTATAACTCTGCAGGTTTGTGAATTACAGTGCCCCTGAGCTCCTTTCTTCAACTCGCTTTCTTTTGAGCTGGCCGCAACACCGCAGGATGGCTTCAGGCCCTAATCTGGTTCCGGCACGGCACGCTGAGCCTTTGGTTAATTCCTCTTCCTGGTGGGAAATGAGAGTTAAATTTGCCCGTCCAGACACCTCCAGCTAGTCTCTCATTGGTTCTCGCTATTCCTGTTCATCTTCCGCAGAAATTGCAAACTGGGCCAAACAGGAGGTTAAAGGGACTGACTCTCCAAGTCGGGAGGGTGTTAGTAAAGCGTCTGGAATGTTGCACCCGAGTACCAGGGTACGAAAACTGAGACATATTTGAACACGTCTCCCGATCACATGGTTGATCATACTCTAGGTTCCACATGCATGTTTTAGCTGAAGGAAGAATACCTTAAACCTGGGTAGTTGAAACCCGTGGAATGGGTACCATGCAATATGACTTCAAAGGGTCTTCATTTGCTCACCGAACCTCTCCAATCCTATCACTGCTGCGTTTATGCCCCTGTACACATGCTTGATTCTCTTTCGGAGACATAGCAATCCATAGGTTTTAAGATACTTACTAGTCAGGTACATTCTTAGGTATTTAATATGCGGTGTTGAGTCCATTTCGTTGAGCAAGGAGTAGCTCTTGTCTATTCCATATTTGGCTTAAGGAACTTTATCTGTGCTCATTTCAATCTCTGGTTTTATGCAGCACCCCAACTCACCTTTACCCTTAAGCAAGCATAAGTTGGTTTTCTAAATTTGAGACCCTGTTCTGTTCTGTAATTCAGTTCCTGTGTAGCCAAGTTTACATTCCGTGTATTCCTGATATCTTATGATGTTTCTTTTTCTGTGTGACTTATTTCAGTTAGAATCATCATACCTGAATCCACTCATTGTGCTGCTAAGGGCCTGATGACATAGATTTCATTGCTGAGTGATATTGCTTTGTAAGTAAATACCACAACTTCTTTATCCATTTTTCACTTTCTGCGATGTTGAACTTGTACTGTAAACGAGGTTCTTGTAAACAGAGGCGTCCCAAACTTTGGGGTGGCTGTGTCTTTTTGATTTTAATTTCCCTAAGCTATAGGACCATAAGTGGAAGTGCCCTAGGCTCTGTTGCTTTGTTTTTTAGATGTTTCAGGAAACACCATACACTTCTCCCGAGTGTCTGTTGGCAATTTACATCCCGCCCATCAGCATAACAAGGCTCCCAGTTCTCCATGGCCTGTCCTGCCTTTCTGGATTTTACACTTTTTTCAGATGGCCCTTTTGTCCGGGGGGAAGTGAGACTTCATTGTAGTGCAGATTTCCTTTGCAAGCTTGCTTGGTTGGCCAAAAAGGGCGTATGCGTTTTTTCCTGAATATATTCAGGAAAAAACGCATACGCCCTTTTTGGCCAAGTGCATCATTGTGGACGTTCTGCCTCTTTTCCTATGCTTTCAATGCAATTCCAGTCTACCTCCTGAAATCGGTTTCCTGCAATTCTGCCCCGCTTTCAAGTCCTCTTGGCAGCCTTACTTCAGTATATTTTTGGACGATAGCTGTCATTTATAACTCTGCAGGTTTGTGAATTACAGTGCCCCTGAGCTCCTTTCTTCAACTCGCTTTCTTTTGAGCTGGCCGCAACACCGCAGGATGGCTTCAGGCCCTAATCTGGTTCCGGCATGGCACGCTGAGCCTTTGGTTAATTCCTCTTCCTGGTGGGAAATGAGAGTTAAATTTGCCCATCCAGACACCTCCAGCTAGTCTCTCATTGGTTCTCGCTATTCCTGTTCATCTTCCGCAGAAATTGCAAACTGGGCCAAACAGGAGGTTAAAGGGACTGACTCTCCAAGTCGGGAGGGTGTTAGTAAAGCGTCTGGAATGTTGCACCCGAGTACCAGGGTACGAAAACTGAGACATATTTGAACACGTCTCCCGATCACATGGTTGATCATACTCTAGGTTCCACATGCATGTTTTAGCTGAAGGAAGAATACCTTAAACCTGGGTAGTTGAAACCCGTGGAATGGGTACCATGCAATATGACTTCAAAGGGTCTTCATTTGCTCACCGAACCTCTCCAATCCTATCACTGCTGCGTTTATGCCCCTGTACACATGCTTGATTCTTTTTCGGAGACATAGCAATCCATAGGTTTTAAGATACTTACTAGTCAGGTACATTCTTAGGCATTTAATATGCGGTGTTGAGTCCATTTCGTTGAGCAAGGAGTAGCTCTTGTCTATTCCATATTTGGCTTAAGGAACTTTATCTGTGCTCATTTCAATCTCTGGTTTTATGCAGCACCCCAACTCACCTTTCCCCTTAAGCAAGCATAAGTTGGTTTTCTAAATTTGAGACCCTGTTCTGTTCTGTAATTCAGTTCCTGTGTAGCCAAGTTTACATTCCGTGTATTCCTGATATCTTATGATGTTTCTTTTTCTGTGTGACTTATTTCAGTTAGAATCATCATACCTGAATCCACTCATTGTGCTGCTAAGGGCCTGATGACATAGATTTCATTGCTGAGTGATATTGCTTTGTAAGTAAATACCACAACTTCTTTATCCATTTTTCACTTTCTGCGATGTTGAACTTGTACTGTAAATGAGGTTCTTGTAAACAGAGGCGTCCCAAACTTTGGGGTGGCTGTGTCTTTTTGATTTTAATTTCCCTAAGCTATAGGACCATAAGTGGAAGTGCCCTAGGCTCTGTTGCTTTGTTTTTTAGATGTTTCAGGAAACACCATACACTTCTCCCGAGTGTCTGTTGGCAATTTACATCCCGCCCATCAGCATAACAAGGCTCCCAGTTCTCCATGGCCTGTCCTGCCTTTCTGGATTTTACACTTTTTTCAGATGGCCCTTTTGACCGGGGGGAAGTGAGACTTCATTGTAGTGCAGATTTCCTTTGCAAGCTTGCTTGGTTGGCCAAAAAGGGCGTATGCGTTTTTTCCTGAATATATTCAGGAAAAAACGCATACACCCTTTTTGGCCAAGTGCATCATTGTGGACGTTCTGCCTCTTTTCCTATGCTTTCAATGCAATTCCAGTCTACCTCCTGAAATCGGTTTCCTGCAATTCTGCCCCGCTTTCAAGTCCTCTTGGCAGCCTTACTTCAGTATATTTTTGGACGATAGCTGTCATTTATAACTCTGCAGGTTTGTGAATTACAGTGCCCCTGAGCTCCTTTCTTCAACTCGCTTTCTTTTGAGCTGGCCGCAACACCGCAGGATGGCTTCAGGCCCTAATCTGGTTCCGGCACGGCACGCTGAGCCTTTGGTTAATTCCTCTTCCTGGTGGGAAATGAGAGTTAAATTTGCCCGTCCAGACACCTCCAGCTAGTCTCTCATTGGTTCTCGCTATTCCTGTTCATCTTCCGCAGAAATTGCAAACTGGGCCAAACAGGAGGTTAAAGGGACTGACTCTCCAAGTCGGGAGGGTGTTAGTAAAGCGTCTGGAATGTTGCACCCGAGTACCAGGGTACGAAAACTGAGACATATTTGAACACGTCTCCCGATCACATGGTTGATCATACTCTAGGTTCCACATGCATGTTTTAGCTGAAGGAAGAATACCTTAAACCTGGGTAGTTGAAACCCGTGGAATGGGTACCATGCAATATGACTTCAAAGGGTCTTCATTTGCTCACCGAACCTCTCCAATCCTATCACTGCTGCGTTTATGCCCCTGTACACATGCTTGATTCTCTTTCGGAGACATAGCAATCCATAGGTTTTAAGATACTTACTAGTCAGGTACATTCTTAGGTATTTAATATGCGGTGTTGAGTCCATTTCGTTGAGCAAGGAGTAGCTCTTGTCTATTCCATATTTGGCTTAAGGAACTTTATCTGTGCTCATTTCAATCTCTGGTTTTATGCAGCACCCCAACTCACCTTTACCCTTAAGCAAGCATAAGTTGGTTTTCTAAATTTGAGACCCTGTTCTGTTCTGTAATTCAGTTCCTGTGTAGCCAAGTTTACATTCCGTGTATTCCTGATATCTTATGATGTTTCTTTTTCTGTGTGACTTATTTCAGTTAGAATCATCATACCTGAATCCACTCATTGTGCTGCTAAGGGCCTGATGACATAGATTTCATTGCTGAGTGATATTGCTTTGTAAGTAAATACCACAACTTCTTTATCCATTTTTCACTTTCTGCGATGTTGAACTTGTACTGTAAACGAGGTTCTTGTAAACAGAGGCGTCCCAAACTTTGGGGTGGCTGTGTCTTTTTGATTTTAATTTCCCTAAGCTATAGGACCATAAGTGGAAGTGCCCTAGGCTCTGTTGCTTTGTTTTTTAGATGTTTCAGGAAACACCATACACTTCTCCCGAGTGTCTGTTGGCAATTTACATCCCGCCCATCAGCATAACAAGGCTCCCAGTTCTCCATGGCCTGTCCTGCCTTTCTGGATTTTACACTTTTTTCAGATGGCCCTTTTGACCGGGGGGAAGTGAGACTTCATTGTAGTGCAGATTTCCTTTGCAAGCTTGCTTGGTTGGCCAAAAAGGGCGTATGCGTTTTTTCCTGAATATATTCAGGAAAAAACGCATACGCCCTTTTTGGCCAAGTGCATCATTGTGGACGTTCTGCCTCTTTTCCTATGCTTTCAATGCAATTCCAGTCTACCTCCTGAAATCGGTTTCCTGCAATTCTGCCCCGCTTTCAAGTCCTCTTGGCAGCCTTACTTCAGTATATTTTTGGACGATAGCTGTCATTTATAACTCTGCAGGTTTGTGAATTACAGTGCCCCTGAGCTCCTTTCTTCAACTCGCTTTCTTTTGAGCTGGCCGCAACACCGCAGGATGGCTTCAGGCCCTAATCTGGTTCCGGCATGGCACGCTGAGCCTTTGGTTAATTCCTCTTCCTGGTGGGAAATGAGAGTTAAATTTGCCCATCCAGACACCTCCAGCTAGTCTCTCATTGGTTCTCGCTATTCCTGTTCATCTTCCGCAGAAATTGCAAACTGGGCCAAACAGGAGGTTAAAGGGACTGACTCTCCAAGTCGGGAGGGTGTTAGTAAAGCGTCTGGAATGTTGCACCCGAGTACCAGGGTACGAAAACTGAGACATATTTGAACACATCTCCCGATCACATGGTTGATCATACTCTAGGTTCCACATGCATGTTTTAGCTGAAGGAAGAATACCTTAAACCTGGGTAGTTGAAACCCGTGGAATGGGTACCATGCAATATGACTTCAAAGGGTCTTCATTTGCTCACCGAACCTCTCCAATCCTATCACTGCTGCGTTTATGCCCCTGTACACATGCTTGATTCTCTTTCGGAGACATAGCAATCCATAGGTTTTAAGATACTTACTAGTCAGGTACATTCTTAGGCATTTAATATGCGGTGTTGAGTCCATTTCGTTGAGCAAGGAGTAGCTCTTGTCTATTCCATATTTGGCTTAAGGAACTTTATCTGTGCTCATTTCAATCTCTGGTTTTATGCAGCACCCCAACTCACCTTTCCCCTTAAGCAAGCATAAGTTGGTTTTCTAAATTTGAGACCCTGTTCTGTTCTGTAATTCAGTTCCTGTGTAGCCAAGTTTACATTCCGTGTATTACTGATATCTTATGATGTTTCTTTTTCTGTGTGACTTATTTCAGTTAGAATCATCATACCTGAATCCACTCATTGTGCTGCTAAGGGCCTGATGACATAGATTTCATTGCTGAGTGATATTGCTTTGTAAGTAAATACCACAACTTCTTTATCCATTTTTCACTTTCTGCGATGTTGAACTTGTACGCTAAACGAGGTTCTTGTAAACAGAGGCGTCCCAAACTTTGGGGTGGCTGTGTCTTTTTGATTTTAATTTCCCTAAGCTATAGGACCATAAGTGGAAGTGCCCTAGGCTCTGTTGCTTTGTTTTTTAGATGTTTCAGGAAACACCATACACTTCTCCCGAGTGTCTGTTGGCAATTTACATCCCGCCCATCAGCATAACAAGGTTCCCAGTTCTCCATGGCCTGTCCTGCCTTTCTGGATTTTACACTTTTTTCAGATGGCCCTTTTGACCGGGGGGAAGTGAGACTTCATTGTAGTGCAGATTTCCTTTGCAAGCTTGCTTGGTTGGCCAAAAAGGGCGTATGCGTTTTTTCCTGAATATATTCAGGAAAAAACGCATACGCCCTTTTTGGCCAAGTGCATCATTGTGGACGTTCTGCCTCTTTTCCTATGCTTTCAATGCAATTCCAGTCTGCCTCCTGAAATCGGTTTCCTGCAATTCTGCCCTGCTTTCAAGTCCTCTTGGCAGCCTTACTTCAGTATATTTTTGGACGATAGCTGTCATTTATAACTCTGCAGGTTTGTGAATTACAGTGCCCCTGAGCTCCTTTCTTCAACTCGCTTTCTTTTGAGCTGGCCGCAACACCGCAGGATGGCTTCAGGCCCTAATCTGGTTCCGGCACGGCACGCTGAGCCTTTGGTTAATTCCTCTTCCTGGTGGGAAATGAGAGTTAAATTTGCCCATCCAGACACCTCCAGCTAGTCTCTCATTGGTTCTCGCTATTCCTGTTCATCTTCCGCAGAAATTGCAAACTGGGCCAAACAGGAGGTTAAAGGGACTGACTCTCCAAGTCGGGAGGGTGTTAGTAAAGCGTCTGGAATGTTGCACCCGAATACCAGGGTACGAAAACTGAGACATATTTGAACACGTCTCCCGATCACATGGTTGATCATACTCTAGGTTCCACATGCATGTTTTAGCTGAAGGAAGAATACCTTAAACCTGGGTAGTTGAAACCCGTGGAATGGGTACCATGCAATATGACTTCAAAGGGTCTTCATTTGCTCACCGAACCTCTCCAATCCTATCACTGCTGCGTTTATGCCCCTGTACACATGCTTGATTCTCTTTCGGAGACATAGCAATCCATAGGTTTTAAGATACTTACTAGTCAGGTACATTCTTAGGCTTTTAATATGCGGTGTTGAGTCCATTTCGTTGAGCAAGGAGTAGCTCTTGTCTATTCCATATTTGGCTTAAGGAACTTTATCTGTGCTCATTTCAATCTCTGGTTTTATGCAGCACCCCAACTCACCTTTCCCCTTAAGCAAGCATAAGTTGGTTTTCTAAATTTGAGACCCTGTTCTGTTCTGTAATTCAGTTCCTGTGTAGCCAAGTTTACATTCCGTGTATTACTGATATCTTATGATGTTTCTTTTTCTGTGTGACTTATTTCAGTTAGAATCATCATACCTGAATCCACTCATTGTGCTGCTAAGGGCCTGATGACATAGATTTCATTGCTGAGTGATATTGCTTTGTAAGTAAATACCACAACTTCTTTATCCATTTTTCACTTTCTGCGATGTTGAACTTGTACTGTAAACGAGGTTCTTGTAAACAGAGGCGTCCCAAACTTTGGGGTGGCTGTGTCTTTTTGATTTTAATTTCCCTAAGCTATAGGACCATAAGTGGAAGTGCCCTAGGCTCTGTTGCTTTGTTTTTTAGATGTTTCAGGAAACACCATACACTTCTCCCGAGTGTCTGTTGGCAATTTACATCCCGCCCATCAGCATAACAAGGCTCCCAGTTCTCCATGGCCTGTCCTGCCTTTCTGGATTTTACACTTTTTTCAGATGGCCCTTTTGACCGGGGGGAAGTGAGACTTCATTGTAGTGCAGATTTCCTTTGCAAGCTTGCTTGGTTGGCCAAAAAGGGCGTATGCGTTTTTTCCTGAATATATTCAGGAAAAAACGCATACGCCCTTTTTGGCCAAGTGCATCATTGTGGACGTTCTGCCTCTTTTCCTATGCTTTCAATGCAATTCCAGTCTACCTCCTGAAATCGGTTTCCTGCAATTCTGCCCCGCTTTCAAGTCCTCTTGGCAGCCTTACTTCAGTATATTTTTGGACGATAGCTGTCATTTATAACTCTGCAGGTTTGTGAATTACAGTGCCCCTGAGCTCCTTTCTTCAACTCGCTTTCTTTTGAGCTGGCCGCAACACCGCAGGATGGCTTCAGGCCCTAATCTGGTTCCGGCATGGCACGCTGAGCCTTTGGTTAATTCCTCTTCCTGGTGGGAAATGAGAGTTAAATTTGCCCATCCAGACACCTCCAGCTAGTCTCTCATTGGTTCTCGCTATTCCTGTTCATCTTCCGCAGAAATTGCAAACTGGGCCAAACAGGAGGTTAAAGGGACTGACTCTCCAAGTCGGGAGGGTGTTAGTAAAGCGTCTGGAATGTTGCACCCGAGTACCAGGGTACGAAAACTGAGACATATTTGAACACGTCTCCCGATCACATGGTTGATCATACTCTAGGTTCCACATGCATGTTTTAGCTGAAGGAAGAATACCTTAAACCTGGGTAGTTGAAACCCGTGGAATGGGTACCATGCAATATGACTTCAAAGGGTCTTCATTTGCTCACCGAACCTCTCCAATCCTATCACTGCTGCGTTTATGCCCCTGTACACATGCTTGATTCTCTTTCGGAGACATAGCAATCCATAGGTTTTAAGATACTTACTAGTCAGGTACATTCTTAGGCATTTAATATGCGGTGTTGAGTCCATTTCGTTGAGCAAGGAGTAGCTCTTGTCTATTCCATATTTGGCTTAAGGAACTTTATCTGTGCTCATTTCAATCTCTGGTTTTATGCAGCACCCCAACTCACCTTTCCCCTTAAGCAAGCATAAGTTGGTTTTCTAAATTTGAGACCCTGTTCTGTTCTGTAATTCAGTTCCTGTGTAGCCAAGTTTACATTCCGTGTATTCCTGATATCTTATGATGTTTCTTTTTCTGTGTGACTTATTTCAGTTAGAATCATCATACCTGAATCCACTCATTGTGCTGCTAAGGGCCTGATGACATAGATTTCATTGCTGAGTGATATTGCTTTGTAAGTAAATACCACAACTTCTTTATCCATTTTTCACTTTCTGCGATGTTGAACTTGTACTGTAAACGAGGTTCTTGTAAACAGAGGCGTCCCAAACTTTGGGGTGGCTGTGTCTTTTTGATTTTAATTTCCCTAAGCTATAGGACCATAAGTGGAAGTGCCCTAGGCTCTGTTGCTTTGTTTTTTAGATGTTTCAGGAAACACCATACACTTCTCCCGAGTGTCTGTTGGCAATTTACATCCCGCCCATCAGCATAACAAGGCTCCCAGTTCTCCATGGCCTGTCCTGCCTTTCTGGATTTTACACTTTTTTCAGATGGCCCTTTTGACCGGGGGGAAGTGAGACTTCATTGTAGTGCAGATTTCCTTTGCAAGCTTGCTTGGTTGGCCAAAAAGGGCGTATGCGTTTTTTCCTGAATATATTCAGGAAAAAACGCATACGCCCTTTTTGGCCAAGTGCATCATTGTGGACGTTCTGCCTCTTTTCCTATGCTTTCAATGCAATTCCAGTCTACCTCCTGAAATCGGTTTCCTGCAATTCTGCCCCGCTTTCAAGTCCTCTTGGCAGCCTTACTTCAGTATATTTTTGGACGATAGCTGTCATTTATAACTCTGCAGGTTTGTGAATTACAGTGCCCCTGAGCTCCTTTCTTCAACTCGCTTTCTTTTGAGCTGGCCGCAACACCGCAGGATGGCTTCAGGCCCTAATCTGGTTCCGGCATGGCACGCTGAGCCTTTGGTTAATTCCTCTTCCTGGTGGGAAATGAGAGTTAAATTTGCCCATCCAGACACCTCCAGCTAGTCTCTCATTGGTTCTCGCTATTCCTGTTCATCTTCCGCAGAAATTGCAAACTGGGCCAAACAGGAGGTTAAAGGGACTGACTCTCCAAGTCGGGAGGGTGTTAGTAAAGCGTCTGGAATGTTGCACCCGAGTACCAGGGTACGAAAACTGAGACATATTTGAACACGTCTCCCGATCACATGGTTGATCATACTCTAGGTTCCACATGCATGTTTTAGCTGAAGGAAGAATACCTTAAACCTGGGTAGTTGAAACCCGTGGAATGGGTACCATGCAATATGACTTCAAAGGGTCTTCATTTGCTCACCGAACCTCTCCAATCCTATCACTGCTGCGTTTATGCCCCTGTACACATGCTTGATTCTCTTTCGGAGACATAGCAATCCATAGGTTTTAAGATACTTACTAGTCAGGTACATTCTTAGGCATTTAATATGCGGTGTTGAGTCCATTTCGTTGAGCAAGGAGTAGCTCTTGTCTATTCCATATTTGGCTTAAGGAACTTTATCTGTGCTCATTTCAATCTCTGGTTTTATGCAGCACCCCAACTCACCTTTCCCCTTAAGCAAGCATAAGTTGGTTTTCTAAATTTGAGACCCTGTTCTGTTCTGTAATTCAGTTCCTGTGTAGCCAAGTTTACATTCCGTGTATTACTGATATCTTATGATGTTTCTTTTTCTGTGTGACTTATTTCAGTTAGAATCATCATACCTGAATCCACTCATTGTGCTGCTAAGGGCCTGATGACATAGATTTCATTGCTGAGTGATATTGCTTTGTAAGTAAATACCACAACTTCTTTATCCATTTTTCACTTTCTGCGATGTTGAACTTGTACTGTAAACGAGGTTCTTGTAAACAGAGGCGTCCCAAACTTTGGGGTGGCTGTGTCTTTTTGATTTTAATTTCCCTAAGCTATAGGACCATAAGTGGAAGTGCCCTAGGCTCTGTTGCTTTGTTTTTTAGATGTTTCAGGAAACACCATACACTTCTCCCGAGTGTCTGTTGGCAATTTACATCCCGCCCATCAGCATAACAAGGTTCCCAGTTCTCCATGGCCTGTCCTGCCTTTCTGGATTTTACACTTTTTTCAGATGGTCCTTTTGACCGGGGGGAAGTGAGACTTCATTGTAGTGCAGATTTCCTTTGCAAGCTTGCTTGGTTGGCCAAAAAGGGCGTATGCGTTTTTTCCTGAATATATTCAGGAAAAAACGCATACGCCCTTTTTGGCCAAGTGCATCATTGTGGACGTTCTGCCTCTTTTCCTATGCTTTCAATGCAATTCCAGTCTGCCTCCTGAAATCGGTTTCCTGCAATTCTGCCCTGCTTTCAAGTCCTCTTGGCAGCCTTACTTCAGTATATTTTTGGACGATAGCTGTCATTTATAACTCTGCAGGTTTGTGAATTACAGTGCCCCTGAGCTCCTTTCTTCAACTCGCTTTCTTTTGAGCTGGCCGCAACACCGCAGGATGGCTTCAGGCCCTAATCTGGTTCCGGCACGGCACGCTGAGCCTTTGGTTAATTCCTCTTCCTGGTGGGAAATGAGAGTTAAATTTGCCCATCCAGACACCTCCAGCTAGTCTCTCATTGGTTCTCGCTATTCCTGTTCATCTTCCGCAGAAATTGCAAACTGGGCCAAACAGGAGGTTAAAGGGACTGACTCTCCAAGTCGGGAGGGTGTTAGTAAAGCGTCTGGAATGTTGCACCCGAGTACCAGGGTACGAAAACTGAGACATATTTGAACACGTCTCCCGATCACATGGTTGATCATACTCTAGGTTCCACATGCATGTTTTAGCTGAAGGAAGAATACCTTAAACCTGGGTAGTTGAAACCCGTGGAATGGGTACCATGCAATATGACTTCAAAGGGTCTTCATTTGCTCACCGAACCTCTCCAATCCTATCACTGCTGCGTTTATGCCCCTGTACACATGCTTGATTCTCTTTCGGAGACATAGCAATCCATAGGTTTTAAGATACTTACTAGTCAGGTACATTCTTAGGCTTTTAATATGCGGTGTTGAGTCCATTTCGTTGAGCAAGGAGTAGCTCTTGTCTATTCCATATTTGGCTTAAGGAACTTTATCTGTGCTCATTTCAATCTCTGGTTTTATGCAGCACCCCAACTCACCTTTCCCCTTAAGCAAGCATAAGTTGGTTTTCTAAATTTGAGACCCTGTTCTGTTCTGTAATTCAGTTCCTGTGTAGCCAAGTTTACATTCCGTGTATTCCTGATATCTTATGATGTTTCTTTTTCTGTGTGACTTATTTCAGTTAGAATCATCATACCTGAATCCACTCATTGTGCTGCTAAGGGCCTGATGACATAGATTTCATTGCTGAGTGATATTGCTTTGTAAGTAAATACCACAACTTCTTTATCCATTTTTCACTTTCTGCGATGTTGAACTTGTACGCTAAACGAGGTTCTTGTAAACAGAGGCGTCCCAAACTTTGGGGTGGCTGTGTCTTTTTGATTTTAATTTCCCTAAGCTATAGGACCATAAGTGGAAGTGCCCTAGGCTCTGTTGCTTTGTTTTTTAGATGTTTCAGGAAACACCATACACTTCTCCCGAGTGTCTGTTGGCAATTTACATCCCGCCCATCAGCATAACAAGGCTCCCAGTTCTCCATGGCCTGTCCTGCCTTTCTGGATTTTACACTTTTTTCAGATGGCCCTTTTGACCGGGGGGAAGTGAGACTTCATTGTAGTGCAGATTTCCTTTGCAAGCTTGCTTGGTTGGCCAAAAAGGGCGTATGCGTTTTTTCCTGAATATATTCAGGAAAAAACGCATACGCCCTTTTTGGCCAAGTGCATCATTGTGGACGTTCTGCCTCTTTTCCTATGCTTTCAATGCAATTCCAGTCTACCTCCTGAAATCGGTTTCCTGCAATTCTGCCCCGCTTTCAAGTCCTCTTGGCAGCCTTACTTCAGTATATTTTTGGACGATAGCTGTCATTTATAACTCTGCAGGTTTGTGAATTACAGTGCCCCTGAGCTCCTTTCTTCAACTCGCTTTCTTTTGAGCTGGCCGCAACACCGCAGGATGGCTTCAGGCCCTAATCTGGTTCCGGCACGGCACGCTGAGCCTTTGGTTAATTCCTCTTCCTGGTGGGAAATGAGAGTTAAATTTGCCCGTCCAGACACCTTCCAGCTAGTCTCTCATTGGTTCTCGCTATTCCTGTTCATCTTCCGCAGAAATTGCAAACTGGGCCAAACAGGAGGTTAAAGGGACTGACTCTCCAAGTCGGGAGGGTGTTAGTAAAGCGTCTGGAATGTTGCACCCGAGTACCAGG
The DNA here is from genome assembly GCF_039906515.1 of Pseudorca crassidens. Taxonomy (NCBI): domain Eukaryota; kingdom Metazoa; phylum Chordata; class Mammalia; order Artiodactyla; family Delphinidae; genus Pseudorca; species Pseudorca crassidens. The sequence goes on from NW_027136152.1 coordinate 110,268, forward strand.
GTACGAAAACTGAGACATATTTGAACACGTCTCCCGATCACATGGTTGATCATACTCTAGGTTCCACATGCATGTTTTAGCTGAAGGAAGAATACCTTAAACCTGGGTAGTTGAAACCCGTGGAATGGGTACCATGCAATATGACTTCAAAGGGTCTTCATTTGCTCACCGAACCTCTCCAATCCTATCACTGCTGCGTTTATGTCCCTGTACACATGCTTGATTCTCTTTCGGAGACATAGCAATCCATAGGTTTTAAGATACTTACTAGTCAGGTACATTCTTAGGCATTTAATATGCGGTGTTGAGTCCATTTCGTTGAGCAAGGAGTAGCTCTTGTCTATTCCATATTTGGCTTAAGGAACTTTATCTGTGCTCATTTCAATCTCTGGTTTTATGCAGCACCCCAACTCACCTTTCCCCTTAAGCAAGCATAAGTTGGTTTTCTAAATTTGAGACCCTGTTCTGTTCTGTAATTCAGTTCCTGTGTAGCCAAGTTTACATTCCGTGTATTACTGATATCTTATGATGTTTCTTTTTCTGTGTGACTTATTTCAGTTAGAATCATCATACCTGAATCCACTCATTGTGCTGCTAAGGGCCTGATGACATAGATTTCATTGCTGAGTGATATTGCTTTGTAAGTAAATACCACAACTTCTTTATCCATTTTTCACTTTCTGCGATGTTGAACTTGTACTGTAAACGAGGTTCTTGTAAACAGAGGCGTCCCAAACTTTGGGGTGGCTGTGTCTTTTTGATTTTAATTTCCCTAAGCTATAGGACCATAAGTGGAAGTGCCCTAGGCTCTGTTGCTTTGTTTTTTAGATGTTTCAGGAAACACCATACACTTCTCCCGAGTGTCTGTTGGCAATTTACATCCCGCCCATCAGCATAACAAGGTTCCCAGTTCTCCATGGCCTGTCCTGCCTTTCTGGATTTTACACTTTTTTCAGATGGCCCTTTTGACCGGGGGGAAGTGAGACTTCATTGTAGTGCAGATTTCCTTTGCAAGCTTGCTTGGTTGGCCAAAAAGGGCGTATGCGTTTTTTCCTGAATATATTCAGGAAAAAACGCATACGCCCTTTTTGGCCAAGTGCATCATTGTGGACGTTCTGCCTCTTTTCCTATGCTTTCAATGCAATTCCAGTCTGCCTCCTGAAATCGGTTTCCTGCAATTCTGCCCCGCTTTCAAGTCCTCTTGGCAGCCTTACTTCAGTATATTTTTGGACGATAGCTGTCATTTATAACTCTGCAGGTTTGTGAATTACAGTGCCCCTGAGCTCCTTTCTTCAACTCGCTTTCTTTTGAGCTGGCCGCAACACCGCAGGATGGCTTCAGGCCCTAATCTGGTTCCGGCACGGCACGCTGAGCCTTTGGTTAATTCCTCTTCCTGGTGGGAAATGAGAGTTAAATTTGCCCATCCAGACACCTCCAGCTAGTCTCTCATTGGTTCTCGCTATTCCTGTTCATCTTCCGCAGAAATTGCAAACTGGGCCAAACAGGAGGTTAAAGGGACTGACTCTCCAAGTCGGGAGGGTGTTAGTAAAGCGTCTGGAATGTTGCACCCGAGTACCAGGGTACGAAAACTGAGACATATTTGAACACGTCTCCCGATCACATGGTTGATCATACTCTAGGTTCCACATGCATGTTTTAGCTGAAGGAAGAATACCTTAAACCTGGGTAGTTGAAACCCGTGGAATGGGTACCATGCAATATGACTTCAAAGGGTCTTCATTTGCTCACCGAACCTCTCCAATCCTATCACTGCTGCGTTTATGCCCCTGTACACATGCTTGATTCTCTTTCGGAGACATAGCAATCCATAGGTTTTAAGATACTTACTAGTCAGGTACATTCTTAGGCATTTAATATGCGGTGTTGAGTCCATTTCGTTGAGCAAGGAGTAGCTCTTGTCTATTCCATATTTGGCTTAAGGAACTTTATCTGTGCTCATTTCAATCTCTGGTTTTATGCAGCACCCCAACTCACCTTTCCCCTTAAGCAAGCATAAGTTGGTTTTCTAAATTTGAGACCCTGTTCTGTTCTGTAATTCAGTTCCTGTGTAGCCAAGTTTACATTCCGTGTATTACTGATATCTTATGATGTTTCTTTTTCTGTGTGACTTATTTCAGTTAGAATCATCATACCTGAATCCACTCATTGTGCTGCTAAGGGCCTGATGACATAGATTTCATTGCTGAGTGATATTGCTTTGTAAGTAAATACCACAACTTCTTTATCCATTTTTCACTTTCTGCGATGTTGAACTTGTACGCTAAACGAGGTTCTTGTAAACAGAGGCGTCCCAAACTTTGGGGTGGCTGTGTCTTTTTGATTTTAATTTCCCTAAGCTATAGGACCATAAGTGGAAGTGCCCTAGGCTCTGTTGCTTTGTTTTTTAGATGTTTCAGGAAACACCATACACTTCTCCCGAGTGTCTGTTGGCAATTTACATCCCGCCCATCAGCATAACAAGGTTCCCAGTTCTCCATGGCCTGTCCTGCCTTTCTGGATTTTACACTTTTTTCAGATGGCCCTTTTGACCGGGGGGAAGTGAGACTTCATTGTAGTGCAGATTTCCTTTGCAAGCTTGCTTGGTTGGCCAAAAAGGGCGTATGCGTTTTTTCCTGAATATATTCAGGAAAAAACGCATACGCCCTTTTTGGCCAAGTGCATCATTGTGGACGTTCTGCCTCTTTTCCTATGCTTTCAATGCAATTCCAGTCTGCCTCCTGAAATCGGTTTCCTGCAATTCTGCCCTGCTTTCAAGTCCTCTTGGCAGCCTTACTTCAGTATATTTTTGGACGATAGCTGTCATTTATAACTCTGCAGGTTTGTGAATTACAGTGCCCCTGAGCTCCTTTCTTCAACTCGCTTTCTTTTGAGCTGGCCGCAACACCGCAGGATGGCTTCAGGCCCTAATCTGGTTCCGGCACGGCACGCTGAGCCTTTGGTTAATTCCTCTTCCTGGTGGGAAATGAGAGTTAAATTTGCCCATCCAGACACCTCCAGCTAGTCTCTCATTGGTTCTCGCTATTCCTGTTCATCTTCCGCAGAAATTGCAAACTGGGCCAAACAGGAGGTTAAAGGGACTGACTCTCCAAGTCGGGAGGGTGTTAGTAAAGCGTCTGGAATGTTGCACCCGAGTACCAGGGTACGAAAACTGAGACATATTTGAACACGTCTCCCGATCACATGGTTGATCATACTCTAGGTTCCACATGCATGTTTTAGCTGAAGGAAGAATACCTTAAACCTGGGTAGTTGAAACCCGTGGAATGGGTACCATGCAATATGACTTCAAAGGGTCTTCATTTGCTCACCGAACCTCTCCAATCCTATCACTGCTGCGTTTATGCCCCTGTACACATGCTTGATTCTCTTTCGGAGACATAGCAATCCATAGGTTTTAAGATACTTACTAGTCAGGTACATTCTTAGGCTTTTAATATGCGGTGTTGAGTCCATTTCGTTGAGCAAGGAGTAGCTCTTGTCTATTCCATATTTGGCTTAAGGAACTTTATCTGTGCTCATTTCAATCTCTGGTTTTATGCAGCACCCCAACTCACCTTTCCCCTTAAGCAAGCATAAGTTGGTTTTCTAAATTTGAGACCCTGTTCTGTTCTGTAATTCAGTTCCTGTGTAGCCAAGTTTACATTCCGTGTATTACTGATATCTTATGATGTTTCTTTTTCTGTGTGACTTATTTCAGTTAGAATCATCATACCTGAATCCACTCATTGTGCTGCTAAGGGCCTGATGACATAGATTTCATTGCTGAGTGATATTGCTTTGTAAGTAAATACCACAACTTCTTTATCCATTTTTCACTTTCTGCGATGTTGAACTTGTACTGTAAACGAGGTTCTTGTAAACAGAGGCGTCCCAAACTTTGGGGTGGCTGTGTCTTTTTGATTTTAATTTCCCTAAGCTATAGGACCATAAGTGGAAGTGCCCTAGGCTCTGTTGCTTTGTTTTTTAGATGTTTCAGGAAACACCATACACTTCTCCGGAGTGTCTGTTGGCAATTTACATCCCGCCCATCAGCATAACAAGGCTCCCAGTTCTCCATGGCCTGTCCTGCCTTTCTGGATTTTACACTTTTTTCAGATGGCCTTTTTGACCGGGGGGAAGTGAGACTTCATTGTAGTGCAGATTTCCTTTGCAAGCTTGCTTGGTTGGCCAAAAAGGGCGTATGCGTTTTTTCCTGAATATATTCAGGAAAAAACGCATACGCCCTTTTTGGCCAAGTGCATCATTGTGGACGTTCTGCCTCTTTTCCTATGCTTTCAATGCAATTCCAGTCTACCTCCTGAAATCGGTTTCCTGCAATTCTGCCCCGCTTTCAAGTCCTCTTGGCAGCCTTACTTCAGTATATTTTTGGACGATAGCTGTCATTTATAACTCTGCAGGTTTGTGAATTACAGTGCCCCTGAGCTCCTTTCTTCAACTCGCTTTCTTTTGAGCTGGCCGCAACACCGCAGGATGGCTTCAGGCCCTAATCTGGTTCCGGCATGGCACGCTGAGCCTTTGGTTAATTCCTCTTCCTGGTGGGAAATGAGAGTTAAATTTGCCCATCCAGACACCTCCAGCTAGTCTCTCATTGGTTCTCGCTATTCCTGTTCATCTTCCGCAGAAATTGCAAACTGGGCCAAACAGGAGGTTAAAGGGACTGACTCTCCAAGTCGGGAGGGTGTTAGTAAAGCGTCTGGAATGTTGCACCCGAGTACCAGGGTACGAAAACTGAGACATATTTGAACACGTCTCCCGATCACATGGTTGATCATACTCTAGGTTCCACATGCATGTTTTAGCTGAAGGAAGAATACCTTAAACCTGGGTAGTTGAAACCCGTGGAATGGGTACCATGCAATATGACTTCAAAGGGTCTTCATTTGCTCACCGAACCTCTCCAATCCTATCACTGCTGCGTTTATGCCCCTGTACACATGCTTGATTCTCTTTCGGAGACATAGCAATCCATAGGTTTTAAGATACTTACTAGTCAGGTACATTCTTAGGCATTTAATATGCGGTGTTGAGTCCATTTCGTTGAGCAAGGAGTAGCTCTTGTCTATTCCATATTTGGCTTAAGGAACTTTATCTGTGCTCATTTCAATCTCTGGTTTTATGCAGCACCCCAACTCACCTTTCCCCTTAAGCAAGCATAAGTTGGTTTTCTAAATTTGAGACCCTGTTCTGTTCTGTAATTCAGTTCCTGTGTAGCCAAGTTTACATTCCGTGTATTCCTGATATCTTATGATGTTTCTTTTTCTGTGTGACTTATTTCAGTTAGAATCATCATACCTGAATCCACTCATTGTGCTGCTAAGGGCCTGATGACATAGATTTCATTGCTGAGTGATATTGCTTTGTAAGTAAATACCACAACTTCTTTATCCATTTTTCACTTTCTGCGATGTTGAACTTGTACGCTAAACGAGGTTCTTGTAAACAGAGGCGTCCCAAACTTTGGGGTGGCTGTGTCTTTTTGATTTTAATTTCCCTAAGCTATAGGACCATAAGTGGAAGTGCCCTAGGCTCTGTTGCTTTGTTTTTTAGATGTTTCAGGAAACACCATACACTTCTCCCGAGTGTCTGTTGGCAATTTACATCCCGCCCATCAGCATAACAAGGCTCCCAGTTCTCCATGGCCTGTCCTGCCTTTCTGGATTTTACACTTTTTTCAGATGGCCCTTTTCACCGGGGGGAAGTGAGACTTCATTGTAGTGCAGATTTCCTTTGCAAGCTTGCTTGGTTGGCCAAAAAGGGCGTATGCGTTTTTTCCTGAATATATTCAGGAAAAAACGCATACGCCCTTTTTGGCCAAGTGCATCATTGTGGACGTTCTGCCTCTTTTCCTATGCTTTCAATGCAATTCCAGTCTACCTCCTGAAATCGGTTTCCTGCAATTCTGCCCCGCTTTCAAGTCCTCTTGGCAGCCTTACTTCAGTATATTTTTGGACGATAGCTGTCATTTATAACTCTGCAGGTTTGTGAATTACAGTGCCCCTGAGCTCCTTTCTTCAACTCGCTTTCTTTTGAGCTGGCCGCAACACCGCAGGATGGCTTCAGGCCCTAATCTGGTTCCGGCATGGCACGCTGAGCCTTTGGTTAATTCCTCTTCCTGGTGGGAAATGAGAGTTAAATTTGCCCATCCAGACACCTCCAGCTAGTCTCTCATTGGTTCTCGCTATTCCTGTTCATCTTCCGCAGAAATTGCAAACTGGGCCAAACAGGAGGTTAAAGGGACTGACTCTCCAAGTCGGGAGGGTGTTAGTAAAGCGTCTGGAATGTTGCACCCGAGTACCAGGGTACGAAAACTGAGACATATTTGAACACGTCTCCCGATCACATGGTTGATCATACTCTAGGTTCCACATGCATGTTTTAGCTGAAGGAAGAATACCTTAAACCTGGGTAGTTGAAACCCGTGGAATGGGTACCATGCAATATGACTTCAAAGGGTCTTCATTTGCTCACCGAACCTCTCCAATCCTATCACTGCTGCGTTTATGCCCCTGTACACATGCTTGATTCTCTTTCGGAGACATAGCAATCCATAGGTTTTAAGATACTTACTAGTCAGGTACATTCTTAGGCATTTAATATGCGGTGTTGAGTCCATTTCGTTGAGCAAGGAGTAGCTCTTGTCTATTCCATATTTGGCTTAAGGAACTTTATCTGTGCTCATTTCAATCTCTGGTTTTATGCAGCACCCCAACTCACCTTTCCCCTTAAGCAAGCATAAGTTGGTTTTCTAAATTTGAGACCCTGTTCTGTTCTGTAATTCAGTTCCTGTGTAGCCAAGTTTACATTCCGTGTATTACTGATATCTTATGATGTTTCTTTTTCTGTGTGACTTATTTCAGTTAGAATCATCATACCTGAATCCACTCATTGTGCTGCTAAGGGCCTGATGACATAGATTTCATTGCTGAGTGATATTGCTTTGTAAGTAAATACCACAACTTCTTTATCCATTTTTCACTTTCTGCGATGTTGAACTTGTACTGTAAACGAGGTTCTTGTAAACAGAGGCGTCCCAAACTTTGGGGTGGCTGTGTCTTTTTGATTTTAATTTCCCTAAGCTATAGGACCATAAGTGGAAGTGCCCTAGGCTCTGTTGCTTTGTTTTTTAGATGTTTCAGGAAACACCATACACTTCTCCCGAGTGTCTGTTGGCAATTTACATCCCGCCCATCAGCATAACAAGGTTCCCAGTTCTCCATGGCCTGTCCTGCCTTTCTGGATTTTACACTTTTTTCAGATGGCCCTTTTGACCGGGGGGAAGTGAGACTTCATTGTAGTGCAGATTTCCTTTGCAAGCTTGCTTGGTTGGCCAAAAAGGGCGTATGCGTTTTTTCCTGAATATATTCAGGAAAAAACGCATACGCCCTTTTTGGCCAAGTGCATCATTGTGGACGTTCTGCCTCTTTTCCTATGCTTTCAATGCAATTCCAGTCTGCCTCCTGAAATCGGTTTCCTGCAATTCTGCCCTGCTTTCAAGTCCTCTTGGCAGCCTTACTTCAGTATATTTTTGGACGATAGCTGTCATTTATAACTCTGCAGGTTTGTGAATTACAGTGCCCCTGAGCTCCTTTCTTCAACTCGCTTTCTTTTGAGCTGGCCGCAACACCGCAGGATGGCTTCAGGCCCTAATCTGGTTCCGGCACGGCACGCTGAGCCTTTGGTTAATTCCTCTTCCTGGTGGGAAATGAGAGTTAAATTTGCCCATCCAGACACCTCCAGCTAGTCTCTCATTGGTTCTCGCTATTCCTGTTCATCTTCCGCAGAAATTGCAAACTGGGCCAAACAGGAGGTTAAAGGGACTGACTCTCCAAGTCGGGAGGGTGTTAGTAAAGCGTCTGGAATGTTGCACCCGAGTACCAGGGTACGAAAACTGAGACATATTTGAACACGTCTCCCGATCACATGGTTGATCATACTCTAGGTTCCACATGCATGTTTTAGCTGAAGGAAGAATACCTTAAACCTGGGTAGTTGAAACCCGTGGAATGGGTACCATGCAATATGACTTCAAAGGGTCTTCATTTGCTCACCGAACCTCTCCAATCCTATCACTGCTGCGTTTATGCCCCTGTACACATGCTTGATTCTCTTTCGGAGACATAGCAATCCATAGGTTTTAAGATACTTACTAGTCAGGTACATTCTTAGGCTTTTAATATGCGGTGTTGAGTCCATTTCGTTGAGCAAGGAGTAGCTCTTGTCTATTCCATATTTGGCTTAAGGAACTTTATCTGTGCTCATTTCAATCTCTGGTTTTATGCAGCACCCCAACTCACCTTTACCCTTAAGCAAGCATAAGTTGGTTTTCTAAATTTGAGACCCTGTTCTGTTCTGTAATTCAGTTCCTGTGTAGCCAAGTTTACATTCCGTGTATTCCTGATATCTTATGATGTTTCTTTTTCTGTGTGACTTATTTCAGTTAGAATCATCATACCTGAATCCACTCATTGTGCTGCTAAGGGCCTGATGACATAGATTTCATTGCTGAGTGATATTGCTTTGTAAGTAAATACCACAACTTCTTTATCCATTTTTCACTTTCTGCGATGTTGAACTTGTACGCTAAACGAGGTTCTTGTAAACAGAGGCGTCCCAAACTTTGGGGTGGCTGTGTCTTTTTGATTTTAATTTCCCTAAGCTATAGGACCATAAGTGGAAGTGCCCTAGGCTCTGTTGCTTTGTTTTTTAGATGTTTCAGGAAACACCATACACTTCTCCCGAGTGTCTGTTGGCAATTTACATCCCGCCCATCAGCATAACAAGGCTCCCAGTTCTCCATGGCCTGTCCTGCCTTTCTGGATTTTACACTTTTTTCAGATGGCCCTTTTGACCGGGGGGAAGTGAGACTTCATTGTAGTGCAGATTTCCTTTGCAAGCTTGCTTGGTTGGCCAAAAAGGGCGTATGCGTTTTTTCCTGAATATATTCAGGAAAAAACGCATACGCCCTTTTTGGCCAAGTGCATCATTGTGGACGTTCTGCCTCTTTTCCTATGCTTTCAATGCAATTCCAGTCTACCTCCTGAAATCGGTTTCCTGCAATTCTGCCCCGCTTTCAAGTCCTCTTGGCAGCCTTACTTCAGTATATTTTTGGACGATAGCTGTCATTTATAACTCTGCAGGTTTGTGAATTACAGTGCCCCTGAGCTCCTTTCTTCAACTCGCTTTCTTTTGAGCTGGCCGCAACACCGCAGGATGGCTTCAGGCCCTAATCTGGTTCCGGCACGGCACGCTGAGCCTTTGGTTAATTCCTCTTCCTGGTGGGAAATGAGAGTTAAATTTGCCCGTCCAGACACCTTCCACCTAGTCTCTCATTGGTTCTCGCTATTCCTGTTCATCTTCCGCAGAAATTGCAAACTGGGCCAAACAGGAGGTTAAAGGGACTGACTCTCCAAGTCGGGAGGGTGTTAGTAAAGCGTCTGGAATGTTGCACCCGAGTACCAGGGTACGAAAACTGAGACATATTTGAACACGTCTCCCGATCACATGGTTGATCATACTCTAGGTTCCACATGCATGTTTTAGCTGAAGGAAGAATACCTTAAACCTGGGTAGTTGAAACCCGTGGAATGGGTACCATGCAATATGACTTCAAAGGGTCTTCATTTGCTCACCGAACCTCTCCAATCCTATCACTGCTGCGTTTATGCCCCTGTACACATGCTTGATTCTCTTTCGGAGACATAGCAATCCATAGGTTTTAAGATACTTACTAGTCAGGTACATTCTTAGGCATTTAATATGCGGTGTTGAGTCCATTTCGTTGAGCAAGGAGTAGCTCTTGTCTATTCCATATTTGGCTTAAGGAACTTTATCTGTGCTCATTTCAATCTCTGGTTTTATGCAGCACCCCAACTCACCTTTACCCTTAAGCAAGCATAAGTTGGTTTTCTAAATTTGAGACCCTGTTCTGTTCTGTAATTCAGTTCCTGTGTAGCCAAGTTTACATTCCGTGTATTACTGATATCTTATGATGTTTCTTTTTCTGTGTGACTTATTTCAGTTAGAATCATCATACCTGAATCCACTCATTGTGCTGCTAAGGGCCTGATGACATAGATTTCATTGCTGAGTGATATTGCTTTGTAAGTAAATACCACAACTTCTTTATCCATTTTTCACTTTCTGCGATGTTGAACTTGTACGCTAAACGATGTTCTTGTAAACAGAGGCGTCCCAAACTTTGGGGTGGCTGTGTCTTTTTGATTTTAATTTCCCTAAGCTATAGGACCATAAGTGGAAGTGCCCTAGGCTCTGTTGCTTTGTTTTTTAGATGTTTCAGGAAACACCATACACTTCTCCCGAGTGTCTGTTGGCAATTTACATCCCGCCCATCAGCATAACAAGGCTCCCAGTTCTCCATGGCCTGTCCTGCCTTTCTGGATTTTACACTTTTTTCAGATGGCCCTTTTGACCGGGGGGAAGTGAGACTTCATTGTAGTGCAGATTTCCTTTGCAAGCTTGCTTGGTTGGCCAAAAAGGGCGTATGCGTTTTTTCCTGAATATATTCAGGAAAAAACGCATACGCCCTTTTTGGCCAAGTGCATCATTGTGGACGTTCTGCCTCTTTTCCTATGCTTTCAATGCAATTCCAGTCTACCTCCTGAAATCGGTTTCCTGCAATTCTGCCCCGCTTTCAAGTCCTCTTGGCAGCCTTACTTCAGTATATTTTTGGACGATAGCTGTCATTTATAACTCTGCAGGTTTGTGAATTACAGTGCCCCTGAGCTCCTTTCTTCAACTCGCTTTCTTTTGAGCTGGCCGCAACACCGCAGGATGGCTTCAGGCCCTAATCTGGTTCCGGCACGGCACGCTGAGCCTTTGGTTAATTCCTCTTCCTGGTGGGAAATGAGAGTTAAATTTGCCCGTCCAGACACCTTCCAGCTAGTCTCTCATTGGTTCTCGCTATTCCTGTTCATCTTCCGCAGAAATTGCAAACTGGGCCAAACAGGAGGTTAAAGGGACTGACTCTCCAAGTCGGGAGGGTGTTAGTAAAGCGTCTGGAATGTTGCACCCGAGTACCAGGGTACGAAAACTGAGACATATTTGAACACGTCTCCCGATCACATGGTTGATCATACTCTAGGTTCCACATGCATGTTTTAGCTGAAGGAAGAATACCTTAAACCTGGGTAGTTGAAACCCGTGGAATGGGTACCATGCAAT
>NW_027136153.1:0-120399 GCF_039906515.1 Pseudorca crassidens
TTCCAGCGTTTCACGTCAGGGGAGCTGGGTGTGCAGGGGTCTCCGATGAGGCCATACTCCAACACGGAGTGCCTTAACCCTGCGACGCTCCTGGGGACACACAGGGTAGGAGCCCATTCACCAGGTTCGCATGATGACCTCTCTCCGTGCCGGAACGGCGGCCTCCGGCTTCTGAGGAACCTTCGCGTAAGCAGGCCCCTGGAGACAGCTCTTCACATTCATAGCTAGGGCAGTGTACTCCTCTCTGGGTTGCCCAGGTTGAGTGGCCCAGTCGTCAGAGAGACTGGCGAAAGCAGCGCTGGGCGGGCTCCCTTTGCCAGTCAGTCGAACGGCCTCCTTGACTGAAAGAGAACTGCAGTGCCAAAAGACACCGCGCTGACGACTGGCTCCGGGAAGAGACTCGGGACAGCACTCTCACAGAAGCGAAAGCTAGGCCGTGGGCCCAGCCTGAGGAGCAGTACGTACGTTTGCCACACTTCTTTACACAGCTAGGCGTGAGCCAGAGAGCCTTGGTCACTGAGGCCTACCTAAGGTACTGCCATACTTACCCAGTAGATCCCACGCAGAGGTCCCTGTGCCCAAACTGGCCTCCACGGAAGGGCCCTGTTCCTCCCGTTGTGTTTCCTTGAGGTAATCAGAAACCGCTGAGGATACCTGTAGGAGCTCAGGTATGAAGCTGGGCGACCCTGGCCAAACCTGATTCCCCTCCGTGCTAGACGAGACAGTGGCGGGTCCTCAGCTGCCTGAAGCACACTCCTCGCGCGCACCTTCTCTTTGCTGCCGGAAGGCCTCACGTAAGGAGTCTGAGTTGACTCGTGACAGAAGAAGTCTGAGTTGACTCGTGTGAGGCCTGCTGCTCTCCGTTCCTTGCTGGGAGCTTCAGCAGGAGCGCTCTGGAGCTCGCCGGCAGGAGAACTGTGAGTCCCCCCCGCCCCACCCCGGCCTCAAGCAAAAGTCCAGATTTCCCCCGTTAGTAACACCTCGGAGTGCCAGAGGGAGCGGAGGGGCATGCGTTAACGGAATGCTTCAACCGTGGAAGGTATTTCACGAGACACTGTGCACTCACGTTCGTTGTAACAACTGTCAAAGGGCACTCACTGTATGCCTTCCAACTCCTCGGCCGCGTTGGAGCCCCAGGAAGTAAATGCGTTCGTTTGACTAAGCTCCGTGAACGTGCAGCGGTGATGGCGAAGCGCTGCCCTGTTCGCTCGAAAGCTCTCGTTCGTGCGGCCTTCACACGGCCTCAAGGTACGCAGTTCTAAACAGCCTTCCATTCCATGCTGGTGTGCCAAGCCCCCCACCCACCCGCAGGGAGGAATTTGGGCTCTTCTGAGAAACACCAGTGTGCGCCACACGTGAAACCAGGGCGTCTCCCCCAGGACGTCGCCGACCGGCAGCCGGATGCCAGAGGTGTACTTCCAGCCGGAAAAAGAGGGAAAAGCACAGCTTTCCCGGGGACAATTCTGGACCCTTGGGACCATCCAGAATCACCAAGGCCTCAACTTTGCACGGCCTGGGGAACGCTCTTCCGCCTGTCCAGCAATCCCCACGTCAAAACCTTTCTCAGCAGAGGCAGGCACTCTCTCCCTTGTACTAGATAGCTCGGCAGAGCCTTCCGAGAAACATGCTGCGTCATTCAGCTTGAACGTGGGACGCGGAGGGGAGAGTACGCTTTCTCCCCGCTTGGAGGCGCCTTGCGCTTGGCTTCAAAGCTGCCTTGAACAGCACTAGCGGCCCGACGTCTCTGCACGGCAGGGCTGTCGTTGTGGGCCGAGGCTGCGTGTTCTCCCAAAGCGAAAACCGTGCTGGCAATCCCTTTCTAGGAACTCCTCCCACGGCACCCCAGGTTCAGCTCCGGCCGAACGAAAGGTGACCTCAGGCCTCAAGGTGAAGTTCCAGCGTTTCACGTCAGGGGAGCTGGGTGTGCAGGGGTCTCCGATGAGGCCATACTCCAACACGGAGTGCCTTAACCCTGCGACGCTCCTGGGGACACACAGGGTAGGAGCCCATTCACCAGGTTCGCATGATGACCTCTCTCCGTGCCGGAACGGCGGCCTCCGGCTTCTGAGGAACCTTCGCGTAAGCAGGCCCCTGGAGACAGCTCTTCACATTCATAGCTAGGGCAGTGTACTCCTCTCTGGGTTGCCCAGGTTGAGTGGCCCAGTCGTCAGAGAGACTGGCGAAAGCAGCGCTGGGCGGGCTCCCTTTGCCAGTCAGTCGAACGGCCTCCTTGACTGAAAGAGAACTGCAGTGCCAAAAGACACCGCGCTGACGACTGGCTCCGGAAGAGACTCGGGACAGCACTCTCACAGAAGCGAAAGCTAGGCCGTGGGCCCAGCCTGAGGAGCAGTACGTACGTTTGCCACACTTCTTTACACAGCTAGGCGTGAGCCAGAGAGCCTTGGTCACTGAGGCCTACCTAAGGTACTGCCATACTTACCCAGTAGATCCCACGCAGAGGTCCCTGTGCCCAAACTGGCCTCCACGGAAGGGCCCTGTTCCTCCGTTGTGTTTCCTTGAGGTAATCAGAAACCGCTGAGGATACCTGTAGGAGCTCAGGTATGAAGCTGGGCGACCCTGGCCAAACCTGATTCCCCTCCGTGCTAGACGAGACAGTGGCGGGTCCTCAGCTGCCTGAAGCACACTCCTCGCGCGCACCTTCTCTTTGCTGCCGGAAGGCCTCACGTAAGGAGTCTGAGTTGACTCGTGACAGAAGAAGTCTGAGTTGACTCGTGTGAGGCCTGCTGCTCTCCGTTCCTTGCTGGGAGCTTTCAGCAGGAGCGCTCTGGAGCTCGCCGGCAGGAGAACTGTGAGTCCCCCCCGCCCCACCCCGGCCTCAAGCAAAAGTCCAGATTTCCCCCGTTAGTAACACCTCGGAGTGCCAGAGGGAGCGGAGGGGCATGCGTTAACGGAATGCTTCAACCGTGGAAGGTATTTCACGAGACACTGTGCACTCACGTTCGTTGTAACAACTGTCAAAGGGCACTCACTGTATGCCTTCCAACTCCTCGGCCGCGTTGGAGCCCCAGGAAGTAAATGCGTTCGTTTGACTAAGCTCCGTGAACGTGCAGCGGTGATGGCGAAGCGCTGCCCTGTTCGCTCGAAAGCTCTCGTTCGTGCGGCCTTCACACGGCCTCAAGGTACGCAGTTCTAAACAGCCTTCCATTCCATGCTGGTGTGCCAAGCCCCCCACCCACCCGCAGGGAGGAATTTGGGCTCTTCTGAGAAACACCAGTGTGCGCCACAAGTGAAACCAGGGCGTCTCCCCCAGGACGTCGCCGACCGGCAGCCGGATGCCAGAGGTGTACTTCCAGCCGGAAAAAGAGGGAAAAGCACAGCTTTCCCGGGGACAATTCTGGACCCTTGGGACCATCCAGAATCACCAAGGCCTCAACTTTGCACGGCCTGGGGAACGCTCTTCCGCCTGTCCAGCAATCCCCACGTCAAAACCTTTCTCAGCAGAGGCAGGCACTCTCCCTTGTACTAGATAGCTCGGCAGAGCCTTCCGAGAAACATGCTGCGTCATTCAGCTTGAACGTGGGACGCGGAGGGGAGAGTACGCTTTCTCCCCGCTTGGAGGCGCCTTGCGCTTGGCTTCAAAGCTGCCTTGAACAGCACTAGCGGCCCGACGTCTCTGCACGGCAGGGCTGTCGTTGTGGGCCGAGGCTGCGTGTTCTCCCAAAGCGAAAACCGTGCTGGCAATCCCTTTCTAGGAACTCCTCCCACGGCACCCCAGGTTCAGCTCCGGCCGAACGAAAGGTGACCTCAGGCCTCAAGGTGAAGTTCCAGCGGTTTCACGTCAGGGGAGCTGGGTGTGCAGGGGTCTCCGATGAGGCCATACTCCAACACGGAGTGCCTTAACCCTGCGACGCTCCTGGGGACACACAGGGTAGGAGCCCATTCACCAGGTTCGCATGATGACCTCTCTCCGTGCCGGAACGGCGGCCTCCGGCTTCTGAGGACCTTCGCGTAAGCAGGCCCCTGGAGACAGCTCTTCACATTCATAGCTAGGGCAGTGTACTCCTCTCTGGGTTGCCCAGGTTGAGTGGCCCAGTCGTCAGAGAGACTGGCGAAAGCAGCGCTGGGCGGGCTCCCTTTGCCAGTCAGTCGAACGGCCTCCTTGACTGAAAGAGAACTGCAGTGCCAAAAGACACCGCGCTGACGACTGGCTCCGGGAAGAGACTCGGGACAGCACTCTCACAGAAGCGAAAGCTAGGGCCGTGGGCCCAGCCTGAGGAGCAGTACGTACGTTTGCCACACTTCTTTACACAGCTAGGCGTGAGCCAGAGAGCCTTGGTCACTGAGGCCTACCTAAGGTACTGCCATACTTACCCAGTAGATCCCACGCAGAGGTCCCTGTGCCCAAACTGGCCTCCACGGAAGGGCCCTGTTCCTCCCGTTGTGTTTCCTTGAGGTAATCAGAAACCACTGAGGATACCTGTAGGAGCTCAGGTATGAAGCTGGGCGACCCTGGCCAAACCTGATTCCCCTCCGTGCTAGACGAGACAGTGGCGGGTCCTCAGCTGCCTGAAGCACACTCCTCGCGCGCACCTTCTCTTTTGCTGCCGGAAGGCCTCACGTAAGAAGTCTGAGTTGACTCGTGACAGAAGAAGTCTGAGTTGACTCGTGTGAGGCCTGCTGCTCTCCGTTCCTTGCTGGGAGCTTCAGCAGGAGCGCTCTGGAGCTCGCCGGCAGGAGAACTGTGAGTCCCCCCCGCCCCCACCCCGGCCTCAAGCAAAAGTCCAGATTTCCCCCGTTAGTAACACCTCGGAGTGCCAGAGGGAGCGGAGGGGAGGGGCATGCGTTAACGGAATGCTTCAACCGTGGAAGGTATTTCACGAGACACTGTGCACTCACGTTCGTTGTAACAACTGTCAAAGGGCACTCACTGTATGCCTTCCAACTCCTCGGCCGCGTTGGAGCCCCAGGAAGTAAATGCGTTCGTTTGACTAAGCTCCGTGAACGTGCAGCGGTGATGGCGAAGCGCTGCCCTGTTCGCTCGAAAGCTCTCGTTCGTGCGGCCTTCACACGGCCTCAAGGTACGCAGTTCTAAACAGCCTTCCATTCCATGCTGGTGTGCCAAGCCCCCACCCACCCGCAGGAGGAATTTGGGCTCTTCTGAGAAACACCAGTGTGCGCCACACGTGAAACCAGGGCGTCTCCCCCAAGGACGTCGCCGACCGGCAGCCGGATGCCAGAGGTGTACTTCCAGCCGGAAAAAGAGGGAAAAGCACAGCTTTCCCGGGACAATTCTGGACCCTTGGGACCATCCAGAATCACCAAGGCCTCAACTTTGCACGGCCTGGGGAACGCTCTTCCGCCTGTCAGCAATCCCCACGTCAAAACCTTTCTCAGCAGAGGCAGGCACTCTCTCCCTTGTACTAGATAGCTCGCAGAGCCTTCCGAGAAACATGCTGCGTCATTCAGCTTGAACGTGGGACGCGGAGGGGAGAGTACGCTTTCCTCCCCGCTTGGAGGCGCCTTGCGCTTGGCTTCAAAGCTGCCTTGAACAGCACTAGCGGCCCGACGTCTCTGCACGGCAGGGCTTGTCGTTGTGGGCCGAGGCTGCGTGTTCTCCCAAAGCGAAAACCGTGCTGGCAATCCCTTCTAGGAACTCCTCCACGGCACCCCAGGTTCAGCTCCGGCCGAACGAAAGGTGACCTCAGGCCTCAAGGTGAAGTTCCAGCGTTTCACGTCAGGGGAGCTGGGTGTGCAGGGGTCTCCGATGAGGCCATACTCCAACACGGAGTGCCTTAACCCTGCGACGCTCCTGGGGACACACAGGGTAGGAGCCCATTCACCAGGTTCGCATGATGACCTCTCTCCGTGCCGGAACGGCGGCCTCCGGCTTCTGAGGAACCTTCGCGTAAGCAGGCCCCTGGAGACAGCTCTTCACATTCATAGCTAGGGCAGTGTACTCCTCTCTGGGTTGCCCAGGTTGAGTGGCCCAGTCGTCAGAGAGACTGGCGAAAGCAGCGCTGGGCGGGCTCCCTTTGCCAGTCAGTCGAACGGCCTCCTTGACTGAAAGAGAACTGCAGTGCCAAAAGACACCGCGCTGACGACTGGCTCCGGGAAGAGACTCGGGACAGCACTCTCACAGAAGCGAAAGCTAGGCCGTGGGCCCAGCCTGAGGAGCAGTACGTACGTTTGCCACACTTCTTTACACAGCTAGGCGTGAGCCAGAGAGCCTTGGTCACTGAGGCCTACCTAAGGTACTGCCATACTTACCCAGTAGATCCCACGCAGAGGTCCCTGTGCCCAAACTGGCCTCCACGGAAGGGCCCTGTTCCTCCCGTTGTGTTTCCTTGAGGTAATCAGAAACCACTGAGGATACCTGTAGGAGCTCAGGTATGAAGCTGGGCGACCCTGGCCAAACCTGATTCCCCTCCGTGCTAGACGAGACAGTGGCGGGTCCTCAGCTGCCTGAAGCACACTCCTCGCGCGCACCTTCTCTTTGCTGCCGGAAGGCCTCACGTAAGAAGTCTGAGTTGACTCGTGACAGAAGAAGTCTGAGTTGACTCGTGTGAGGCCTGCTGCTCTCCGTTCCTTGCTGGGAGCTTCAGCAGGAGCGCTCTGGAGCTCGCCGGCAGGAGAACTGTGAGTCCCCCCCGCCCCACCCCGGCCTCAAGCAAAAGTCCAGATTTCCCCCGTTAGTAACACCTCGGAGTGCCAGAGGGAGCGGAGGGGCATGCGTTAACGGAATGCTTCAACCGTGGAAGGTATTTCACGAGACACTGTGCACTCACGTTCGTTGTAACAACTGTCAAAGGGCACTCACTGTATGCCTTCCAACTCCTCGGCCGCGTTGGAGCCCCAGGAAGTAAATGCGTTCGTTTGACTAAGCTCCGTGAACGTGCAGCGGTGATGGCGAAGCGCTGCCCTGTTCGCTCGAAAGCTCTCGTTCGTGCGGCCTTCACACGGCCTCAAGGTACGCAGTTCTAAACAGCCTTCCATTCCATGCTGGTGTGCCAAGCCCCCCACCCACCCGCAGGGAGGAATTTGGGCTCTTCTGAGAAACACCAGTGTGCGCCACACGTGAAACCAGGGCGTCTCCCCCAGGACGTCGCCGACCGGCAGCCGGATGCCAGAGGTGTACTTCCAGCCGGAAAAAGAGGGAAAAGCACAGCTTTCCCGGGGACAATTCTGGACCCTTGGGACCATCCAGAATCACCAAGGCCTCAACTTTGCACGGCCTGGGGAACGCTCTTCCGCCTGTCCAGCAATCCCCACGTCAAAACCTTTCTCAGCAGAGGCAGGCACTCTCTCCCTTGTACTAGATAGCTCGGCAGAGCCTTCCGAGAAACATGCTGCGTCATTCAGCTTGAACGTGGGACGCGGAGGGGAGAGTACGCTTTCTCCCCGCTTGGAGGCGCCTTGCGCTTGGCTTCAAAGCTGCCTTGAACAGCACTAGCGGCCCGACGTCTCTGCACGGCAGGGCTGTCGTTGTGGGCCGAGGCTGCGTGTTCTCCCAAAGCGAAAACCGTGCTGGCAATCCCTTTCTAGGAACTCCTCCCACGGCACCCCAGGTTCAGCTCCGGCCGAACGAAAGGTGACCTCAGGCCTCAAGGTGAAGTTCCAGCGTTTCACGTCAGGGGAGCTGGGTGTGCAGGGGTCTCCGATGAGGCCATACTCCAACACGGAGTGCCTTAACCCTGCGACGCTCCTGGGGACACACAGGGTAGGAGCCCATTCACCAGGTTCGCATGATGACCTCTCTCCGTGCCGGAACGGCGGCCTCCGGCTTCTGAGGAACCTTCGCGTAAGCAGGCCCCTGGAGACAGCTCTTCACATTCATAGCTAGGGCAGTGTACTCCTCTCTGGGTTGCCCAGGTTGAGTGGCCCAGTCGTCAGAGAGACTGGCGAAAGCAGCGCTGGGCGGGCTCCCTTTGCCAGTCAGTCGAACGGCCTCCTTGACTGAAAGAGAACTGCAGTGCCAAAAGACACCGCGCTGACGACTGGCTCCGGGAAGAGACTCGGGACAGCACTCTCACAGAAGCGAAAGCTAGGCCGTGGCCCAGCCTGAGGAGCAGTACGTACGTTTGCCACACTTCTTTACACAGCTAGGCGTGAGCCAGAGAGCCTTGGTCACTGAGGCCTACCTAAGGTACTGCCATACTTACCCAGTAGATCCCACGCAGAGGTCCCTGTGCCCAAACTGGCCTCCACGGAAGGGCCCTGTTCCTCCCGTTGTGTTTCCTTGAGGTAATCAGAAACCACTGAGGATACCTGTAGGAGCTCAGGTATGAAGCTGGGCGACCCTGGCCAAACCTGATTCCCCTCCGTGCTAGACGAGACAGTGGCGGGTCCTCAGCTGCCTGAAGCACACTCCTCGCGCGCACCTTCTCTTTGCTGCCGGAAGGCCTCACGTAAGAAGTCTGAGTTGACTCGTGACAGAAGAAGTCTGAGTTGACTCGTGTGAGGCCTGCTGCTCTCCGTTCCTTGCTGGGAGCTTCAGCAGGAGCGCTCTGGAGCTCGCCGGCAGGAGAACTGTGAGTCCCCCCCGCCCCACCCCGGCCTCAAGCAAAAGTCCAGATTTCCCCCGTTAGTAACACCTCGGAGTGCCAGAGGGAGCGGAGGGGCATGCGTTAACGGAATGCTTCAACCGTGGAAGGTATTTCACGAGACACTGTGCACTCACGTTCGTTGTAACAACTGTCAAAGGGCACTCACTGTATGCCTTCCAACTCCTCGGCCGCGTTGGAGCCCCAGGAAGTAAATGCGTTCGTTTGACTAAGCTCCGTGAACGTGCAGCGGTGATGGCGAAGCGCTGCCCTGTTCGCTCGAAAGCTCTCGTTCGTGCGGCCTTCACACGGCCTCAAGGTACGCAGTTCTAAACAGCCTTCCATTCCATGCTGGTGTGCCAAGCCCCCCACCCACCCGCAGGGAGGAATTTGGGCTCTTCTGAGAAACACCAGTGTGCGCCACACGTGAAACCAGGGCGTCTCCCCCAGGACGTCGCCGACCGGCAGCCGGATGCCAGAGGTGTACTTCCAGCCGGAAAAAGAGGGAAAAGCACAGCTTTCCCGGGGACAATTCTGGACCCTTGGGACCATCCAGAATCACCAAGGCCTCAACTTTGCACGGCCTGGGGAACGCTCTTCCGCCTGTCCAGCAATCCCCACGTCAAAACCTTTCTCAGCAGAGGCAGGCACTCTCTCCCTTGTACTAGATAGCTCGGCAGAGCCTTCCGAGAAACATGCTGCGTCATTCAGCTTGAACGTGGGACGCGGAGGGGAGAGTACGCTTTCTCCCCGCTTGGAGGCGCCTTGCGCTTGGCTTCAAAGCTGCCTTGAACAGCACTAGCGGCCCGACGTCTCTGCACGGCAGGGCTGTCGTTGTGGGCCGAGGCTGCGTGTTCTCCCAAAGCGAAAACCGTGCTGGCAATCCCTTTCTAGGAACTCCTCCCACGGCACCCCAGGTTCAGCTCCGGCCGAACGAAAGGTGACCTCAGGCCTCAAGGTGAAGTTCCAGCGTTTCACGTCAGGGGAGCTGGGTGTGCAGGGGTCTCCGATGAGGCCATACTCCAACACGGAGTGCCTTAACCCTGCGACGCTCCTGGGGACACACAGGGTAGGAGCCCATTCACCAGGTTCGCATGATGACCTCTCTCCGTGCCGGAACGGCGGCCTCCGGCTTCTGAGGAACCTTCGCGTAAGCAGGCCCCTGGAGACAGCTCTTCACATTCATAGCTAGGGCAGTGTACTCCTCTCTGGGTTGCCCAGGTTGAGTGGCCCAGTCGTCAGAGAGACTGGCGAAAGCAGCGCTGGGCGGGCTCCCTTTGCCAGTCAGTCGAACGGCCTCCTTGACTGAAAGAGAACTGCAGTGCCAAAAGACACCGCGCTGACGACTGGCTCCGGGAAGAGACTCGGGACAGCACTCTCACAGAAGCGAAAGCTAGGCCGTGGGCCCAGCCTCAGGAGCAGTACGTACGTTTGCCACACTTCTTTACACAGCTAGGCGTGAGCCAGAGAGCCTTGGTCACTGAGGCCTACCTAAGGTACTGCCATACTTACCCAGTAGATCCCACGCAGAGGTCCCTGTGCCCAAACTGGCCTCCACGGAAGGGCCCTGTTCCTCCCGTTGTGTTTCCTTGAGGTAATCAGAAACCACTGAGGATACCTGTAGGAGCTCAGGTATGAAGCTGGGCGACCCTGGCCAAACCTGATTCCCCTCCGTGCTAGACGAGACAGTGGCGGGTCCTCAGCTGCCTGAAGCACACTCCTCGCGCGCACCTTCTCTTTGCTGCCGGAAGGCCTCACGTAAGAAGTCTGAGTTGACTCGTGACAGAAGAAGTCTGAGTTGACTCGTGTGAGGCCTGCTGCTCTCCGTTCCTTGCTGGGAGCTTCAGCAGGAGCGCTCTGGAGCTCGCCGGCAGGAGAACTGTGAGTCCCCCCCGCCCCACCCCGGCCTCAAGCAAAAGTCCAGATTTCCCCCGTTAGTAACACCTCGGAGTGCCAGAGGGAGCGGAGGGGCATGCGTTAACGGAATGCTTCAACCGTGGAAGGTATTTCACGAGACACTGTGCACTCACGTTCGTTGTAACAACTGTCAAAGGGCACTCACTGTATGCCTTCCAACTCCTCGGCCGCGTTGGAGCCCCAGGAAGTAAATGCGTTCGTTTGACTAAGCTCCGTGAACGTGCAGCGGTGATGGCGAAGCGCTGCCCTGTTCGCTCGAAAGCTCTCGTTCGTGCGGCCTTCACACGGCCTCAAGGTACGCAGTTCTAAACAGCCTTCCATTCCATGCTGGTGTGCCAAGCCCCCCACCCACCCGCAGGGAGGAATTTGGGCTCTTCTGAGAAACACCAGTGTGCGCCACACGTGAAACCAGGGCGTCTCCCCCAGGACGTCGCCGACCGGCAGCCGGATGCCAGAGGTGTACTTCCAGCCGGAAAAAGAGGGAAAAGCACAGCTTTCCCGGGGACAATTCTGGACCCTTGGGACCATCCAGAATCACCAAGGCCTCAACTTTGCACGGCCTGGGGAACGCTCTTCCGCCTGTCCAGCAATCCCCACGTCAAAACCTTTCTCAGCAGAGGCAGGCACTCTCTCCCTTGTACTAGATAGCTCGGCAGAGCCTTCCGAGAAACATGCTGCGTCATTCAGCTTGAACGTGGGACGCGGAGGGGAGAGTACGCTTTCTCCCCGCTTGGAGGCGCCTTGCGCTTGGCTTCAAAGCTGCCTTGAACAGCACTAGCGGCCCGACGTCTCTGCACGGCAGGGCTGTCGTTGTGGGCCGAGGCTGCGTGTTCTCCCAAAGCGAAAACCGTGCTGGCAATCCCTTTCTAGGAACTCCTCCCACGGCACCCCAGGTTCAGCTCCGGCCGAACGAAAGGTGACCTCAGGCCTCAAGGTGAAGTTCCAGCGTTTCACGTCAGGGGAGCTGGGTGTGCAGGGGTCTCCGATGAGGCCATACTCCAACACGGAGTGCCTTAACCCTGCGACGCTCCTGGGGACACACAGGGTAGGAGCCCATTCACCAGGTTCGCATGATGACCTCTCTCCGTGCCGGAACGGCGGCCTCCGGCTTCTGAGGAACCTTCGCGTAAGCAGGCCCCTGGAGACAGCTCTTCACATTCATAGCTAGGGCAGTGTACTCCTCTCTGGGTTGCCCAGGTTGAGTGGCCCAGTCGTCAGAGAGACTGGCGAAAGCAGCGCTGGGCGGGCTCCCTTTGCCAGTCAGTCGAACGGCCTCCTTGACTGAAAGAGAACTGCAGTGCCAAAAGACACCGCGCTGACGACTGGCTCCGGGAAGAGACTCGGGACAGCACTCTCACAGAAGCGAAAGCTAGGCCGTGGGCCCAGCCTGAGGAGCAGTACGTACGTTTGCCACACTTCTTTACACAGCTAGGCGTGAGCCAGAGAGCCTTGGTCACTGAGGCCTACCTAAGGTACTGCCATACTTACCCAGTAGATCCCACGCAGAGGTCCCTGTGCCCAAACTGGCCTCCACGGAAGGGCCCTGTTCCTCCCGTTGTGTTTCCTTGAGGTAATCAGAAACCACTGAGGATACCTGTAGGAGCTCAGGTATGAAGCTGGGCGACCCTGGCCAAACCTGATTCCCCTCCGTGCTAGACGAGACAGTGGCGGGTCCTCAGCTGCCTGAAGCACACTCCTCGCGCGCACCTTCTCTTTGCTGCCGGAAGGCCTCACGTAAGAAGTCTGAGTTGACTCGTGACAGAAGAAGTCTGAGTTGACTCGTGTGAGGCCTGCTGCTCTCCGTTCCTTGCTGGGAGCTTCAGCAGGAGCGCTCTGGAGCTCGCCGGCAGGAGAACTGTGAGTCCCCCCCGCCCCACCCCGGCCTCAAGCAAAAGTCCAGATTTCCCCCGTTAGTAACACCTCGGAGTGCCAGAGGGAGCGGAGGGGCATGCGTTAACGGAATGCTTCAACCGTGGAAGGTATTTCACGAGACACTGTGCACTCACGTTCGTTGTAACAACTGTCAAAGGGCACTCACTGTATGCCTTCCAACTCCTCGGCCGCGTTGGAGCCCCAGGAAGTAAATGCGTTCGTTTGACTAAGCTCCGTGAACGTGCAGCGGTGATGGCGAAGCGCTGCCCTGTTCGCTCGAAAGCTCTCGTTCGTGCGGCCTTCACACGGCCTCAAGGTACGCAGTTCTAAACAGCCTTCCATTCCATGCTGGTGTGCCAAGCCCCCCACCCACCCGCAGGGAGGAATTTGGGCTCTTCTGAGAAACACCAGTGTGCGCCACACGTGAAACCAGGGCGTCTCCCCCAGGACGTCGCCGACCGGCAGCCGGATGCCAGAGGTGTACTTCCAGCCGGAAAAAGAGGGAAAAGCACAGCTTTCCCGGGGACAATTCTGGACCCTTGGGACCATCCAGAATCACCAAGGCCTCAACTTTGCACGGCCTGGGGAACGCTCTTCCGCCTGTCCAGCAATCCCCACGTCAAAACCTTTCTCAGCAGAGGCAGGCACTCTCTCCCTTGTACTAGATAGCTCGGCAGAGCCTTCCGAGAAACATGCTGCGTCATTCAGCTTGAACGTGGGACGCGGAGGGGAGAGTACGCTTTCTCCCCGCTTGGAGGCGCCTTGCGCTTGGCTTCAAAGCTGCCTTGAACAGCACTAGCGGCCCGACGTCTCTGCACGGCAGGGCTGTCGTTGTGGGCCGAGGCTGCGTGTTCTCCCAAAGCGAAAACCGTGCTGGCAATCCCTTTCTAGGAACTCCTCCCACGGCACCCCAGGTTCAGCTCCGGCCGAACGAAAGGTGACCTCAGGCCTCAAGGTGAAGTTCCAGCGTTTCACGTCAGGGGAGCTGGGTGTGCAGGGGTCTCCGATGAGGCCATACTCCAACACGGAGTGCCTTAACCCTGCGACGCTCCTGGGGACACACAGGGTAGGAGCCCATTCACCAGGTTCGCATGATGACCTCTCTCCGTGCCGGAACGGCGGCCTCCGGCTTCTGAGGAACCTTCGCGTAAGCAGGCCCCTGGAGACAGCTCTTCACATTCATAGCTAGGGCAGTGTACTCCTCTCTGGGTTGCCCAGGTTGAGTGGCCCAGTCGTCAGAGAGACTGGCGAAAGCAGCGCTGGGCGGGCTCCCTTTGCCAGTCAGTCGAACGGCCTCCTTGACTGAAAGAGAACTGCAGTGCCAAAAGACACCGCGCTGACGACTGGCTCCGGGAAGAGACTCGGGACAGCACTCTCACAGAAGCGAAAGCTAGGCCGTGGGCCCAGCCTCAGGAGCAGTACGTACGTTTGCCACACTTCTTTACACAGCTAGGCGTGAGCCAGAGAGCCTTGGTCACTGAGGCCTACCTAAGGTACTGCCATACTTACCCAGTAGATCCCACGCAGAGGTCCCTGTGCCCAAACTGGCCTCCACGGAAGGGCCCTGTTCCTCCCGTTGTGTTTCCTTGAGGTAATCAGAAACCACTGAGGATACCTGTAGGAGCTCAGGTATGAAGCTGGGCGACCCTGGCCAAACCTGATTCCCCTCCGTGCTAGACGAGACAGTGGCGGGTCCTCAGCTGCCTGAAGCACACTCCTCGCGCGCACCTTCTCTTTGCTGCCGGAAGGCCTCACGTAAGAAGTCTGAGTTGACTCGTGACAGAAGAAGTCTGAGTTGACTCGTGTGAGGCCTGCTGCTCTCCGTTCCTTGCTGGGAGCTTCAGCAGGAGCGCTCTGGAGCTCGCCGGCAGGAGAACTGTGAGTCCCCCCCGCCCCACCCCGGCCTCAAGCAAAAGTCCAGATTTCCCCCGTTAGTAACACCTCGGAGTGCCAGAGGGAGCGGAGGGGCATGCGTTAACGGAATGCTTCAACCGTGGAAGGTATTTCACGAGACACTGTGCACTCACGTTCGTTGTAACAACTGTCAAAGGGCACTCACTGTATGCCTTCCAACTCCTCGGCCGCGTTGGAGCCCCAGGAAGTAAATGCGTTCGTTTGACTAAGCTCCGTGAACGTGCAGCGGTGATGGCGAAGCGCTGCCCTGTTCGCTCGAAAGCTCTCGTTCGTGCGGCCTTCACACGGCCTCAAGGTACGCAGTTCTAAACAGCCTTCCATTCCATGCTGGTGTGCCAAGCCCCCCACCCACCCGCAGGGAGGAATTTGGGCTCTTCTGAGAAACACCAGTGTGCGCCACACGTGAAACCAGGGCGTCTCCCCCAGGACGTCGCCGACCGGCAGCCGGATGCCAGAGGTGTACTTCCAGCCGGAAAAAGAGGGAAAAGCACAGCTTTCCCGGGGACAATTCTGGACCCTTGGGACCATCCAGAATCACCAAGGCCTCAACTTTGCACGGCCTGGGGAACGCTCTTCCGCCTGTCCAGCAATCCCCACGTCAAAACCTTTCTCAGCAGAGGCAGGCACTCTCTCCCTTGTACTAGATAGCTCGGCAGAGCCTTCCGAGAAACATGCTGCGTCATTCAGCTTGAACGTGGGACGCGGAGGGGAGAGTACGCTTTCTCCCCGCTTGGAGGCGCCTTGCGCTTGGCTTCAAAGCTGCCTTGAACAGCACTAGCGGCCCGACGTCTCTGCACGGCAGGGCTGTCGTTGTGGGCCGAGGCTGCGTGTTCTCCCAAAGCGAAAACCGTGCTGGCAATCCCTTTCTAGGAACTCCTCCCACGGCACCCCAGGTTCAGCTCCGGCCGAACGAAAGGTGACCTCAGGCCTCAAGGTGAAGTTCCAGCGTTTCACGTCAGGGGAGCTGGGTGTGCAGGGGTCTCCGATGAGGCCATACTCCAACACGGAGTGCCTTAACCCTGCGACGCTCCTGGGGACACACAGGGTAGGAGCCCATTCACCAGGTTCGCATGATGACCTCTCTCCGTGCCGGAACGGCGGCCTCCGGCTTCTGAGGAACCTTCGCGTAAGCAGGCCCCTGGAGACAGCTCTTCACATTCATAGCTAGGGCAGTGTACTCCTCTCTGGGTTGCCCAGGTTGAGTGGCCCAGTCGTCAGAGAGACTGGCGAAAGCAGCGCTGGGCGGGCTCCCTTTGCCAGTCAGTCGAACGGCCTCCTTGACTGAAAGAGAACTGCAGTGCCAAAAGACACCGCGCTGACGACTGGCTCCGGGAAGAGACTCGGGACAGCACTCTCACAGAAGCGAAAGCTAGGCCGTGGGCCCAGCCTCAGGAGCAGTACGTACGTTTGCCACACTTCTTTACACAGCTAGGCGTGAGCCAGAGAGCCTTGGTCACTGAGGCCTACCTAAGGTACTGCCATACTTACCCAGTAGATCCCACGCAGAGGTCCCTGTGCCCCAAAGGGCCTCCACGGAAGGGCCCTGTTCCTCCCGTTGTGTTTCCTTGAGGTAATCAGAAACCGCTGAGGATACCTGTAGGAGCTCAGGTATGAAGCTGGGCGACCCTGGCCAAACCTGATTCCCCTCCGTGCTAGACGAGACAGTGGCGGGTCCTCAGCTGCCTGAAGCACACTCCTCGCGCGCACCTTCTCTTTGCTGCCGGAAGGCCTCACGTAAGGAGTCTGAGTTGACTCGTGACAGAAGAAGTCTGAGTTGACTCGTGTGAGGCCTGCTGCTCTCCGTTCCTTGCTGGGAGCTTCAGCAGGAGCGCTCTGGAGCTCGCCGGCAGGAGAACTGTGAGTCCCCCCCGCCCCACCCCGGCCTCAAGCAAAAGTCCAGATTTCCCCCGTTAGTAACACCTCGGAGTGCCAGAGGGAGCGGAGGGGCATGCGTTAACGGAATGCTTCAACCGTGGAAGGTATTTCACGAGACACTGTGCACTCACGTTCGTTGTAACAACTGTCAAAGGGCACTCACTGTATGCCTTCCAACTCCTCGGCCGCGTTGGAGCCCCAGGAAGTAAATGCGTTCGTTTGACTAAGCTCCGTGAACGTGCAGCGGTGATGGCGAAGCGCTGCCCTGTTCGCTCGAAAGCTCTCGTTCGTGCGGCCTTCACACGGCCTCAAGGTACGCAGTTCTAAACAGCCTTCCATTCCATGCTGGTGTGCCAAGCCCCCCACCCACCCGCAGGGAGGAATTTGGGCTCTTCTGAGAAACACCAGTGTGCGCCACACGTGAAACCAGGGCGTCTCCCCCAGGACGTCGCCGACCGGCAGCCGGATGCCAGAGGTGTACTTCCAGCCGGAAAAAGAGGGAAAAGCACAGCTTTCCCGGGGACAATTCTGGACCCTTGGGACCATCCAGAATCACCAAGGCCTCAACTTTGCACGGCCTGGGGAACGCTCTTCCGCCTGTCCAGCAATCCCCACGTCAAAACCTTTCTCAGCAGAGGCAGGCACTCTCTCCCTTGTACTAGATAGCTCGGCAGAGCCTTCCGAGAAACATGCTGCGTCATTCAGCTTGAACGTGGGACGCGGAGGGGAGAGTACGCTTTCTCCCCGCTTGGAGGCGCCTTGCGCTTGGCTTCAAAGCTGCCTTGAACAGCACTAGCGGCCCGACGTCTCTGCACGGCAGGGCTGTCGTTGTGGGCCGAGGCTGCGTGTTCTCCCAAAGCGAAAACCGTGCTGGCAATCCCTTTCTAGGAACTCCTCCCACGGCACCCCAGGTTCAGCTCCGGCCGAACGAAAGGTGACCTCAGGCCTCAAGGTGAAGTTCCAGCGTTTCACGTCAGGGGAGCTGGGTGTGCAGGGGTCTCCGATGAGGCCATACTCCAACACGGAGTGCCTTAACCCTGCGACGCTCCTGGGGACACACAGGGTAGGAGCCCATTCACCAGGTTCGCATGATGACCTCTCTCCGTGCCGGAACGGCGGCCTCCGGCTTCTGAGGAACCTTCGCGTAAGCAGGCCCCTGGAGACAGCTCTTCACATTCATAGCTAGGGCAGTGTACTCCTCTCTGGGTTGCCCAGGTTGAGTGGCCCAGTCGTCAGAGAGACTGGCGAAAGCAACGCTGGGCGGGCTCCCTTTGCCAGTCAGTCGAACGGCCTCCTTGACTGAAAGAGAACTGCAGTGCCAAAAGACACCGCGCTGACGACTGGCTCCGGGAAGAGACTCGGGACAGCACTCTCACAGAAGCGAAAGCTAGGCCGTGGGCCCAGCCTGAGGAGCAGTACGTACGTTTGCCACACTTCTTTACACAGCTAGGCGTGAGCCAGAGAGCCTTGGTCACTGAGGCCTACCTAAGGTACTGCCATACTTACCCAGTAGATCCCACGCAGAGGTCCCTGTGCCCCAAAGGGCCTCCACGGAAGGGCCCTGTTCCTCCCGTTGTGTTTCCTTGAGGTAATCAGAAACCGTTGAGGATACCTGTAGGAGCTCAGGTATGAAGCTGGGCGACCCTGGCCAAACCTGATTCCCCTCCGTGCTAGACGAGACAGTGGCGGGTCCTCAGCTGCCTGAAGCACACTCCTCGCGCGCACCTTCTCTTTGCTGCCGGAAGGCCTCACGTAAGGAGTCTGAGTTGACTCGTGACAGAAGAAGTCTGAGTTGACTCGTGTGAGGCCTGCTGCTCTCCGTTCCTTGCTGGGAGCTTCAGCAGGAGTGCTCTGGAGCTCGCCGGCAGGAGAACTGTGAGTCCCCCCCGCCCCACCCCGGCCTCAAGCAAAAGTCCAGATTTCCCCCGTTAGTAACACCTCGGAGTGCCAGAGGGAGCGGAGGGGCATGCGTTAACGGAATGCTTCAACCGTGGAAGGTATTTCACGAGACACTGTGCACTCACGTTCGTTGTAACAACTGTCAAAGGGCACTCACTGTATGCCTTCCAACTCCTCGGCCGCGTTGGAGCCCCAGGAAGTAAATGCGTTCGTTTGACTAAGCTCCGTGAACGTGCAGCGGTGATGGCGAAGCGCTGCCCTGTTCGCTCGAAAGCTCTCGTTCGTGCGGCCTTCACACGGCCTCAAGGTACGCAGTTCTAAACAGCCTTCCATTCCATGCTGGTGTGCCAAGCCCCCCACCCACCCACAGGGAGGAATTTGGGCTCTTCTGAGAAACACCAGTGTGCGCCACAAGTGAAACCAGGGCGTCTCCCCCAGGACGTCGCCGACCGGCAGCCGGATGCCAGAGGTGTACTTCCAGCCGGAAAAAGAGGGAAAAGCACAGCTTTCCCGGGGACAATTCTGGACCCTTGGGACCATCCAGAATCACCAAGGCCTCAACTTTGCACGGCCTGGGGAACGCTCTTCCGCCTGTCCAGCAATCCCCACGTCAAAACCTTTCTCAGCAGAGGCAGGCACTCTCTCCCTTGTACTAGATAGCTCGGCAGAGCCTTCCGAGAAACATGCTGCGTCATTCATCTTGAACGTGGGACGCGGAGGGGAGAGTACGCTTTCTCCCCGCTTGGAGGCGCCTTGCGCTTGGCTTCAAAGCTGCCTTGAACAGCACTAGCGGCCCGACGTCTCTGCACGGCAGGGCTGTCGTTGTGGGCCGAGGCTGCGTGTTCTCCCAAAGCGAAAACCGTGCTGGCAATCCCTTTCTAGGAACTCCTCCCACGGCACCCCAGGTTCAGCTCCGGCCGAACGAAAGGTGACCTCAGGCCTCAAGGTGAAGTTCCAGCGTTTCACGTCAGGGGAGCTGGGTGTGCAGGGGTCTCCGATGAGGTCATACTCCACCACGGAGTGCCTTAACCCTGCGACGCTCCTGGGGACACACAGGGTAGGAGCCCATTCACCAGGTTCGCATGATGACCTCTCTCCGTGCCGGAACGGCGGCCTCCGGCTTCTGAGGAGCCTTCGCGTAAGCAGGCCCCTGGAGACAGCTCTTCACATTCATAGCTAGGGCAGTGTACTCCTCTCTGGGTTGCCCAGGTTGAGTGGCCCAGTCGTCAGAGAGACTGGCGAAAGCAGCGCTGGGCGGGCTCCCTTTGCCAGTCAGTCGAACGGCCTCCTTGACTGAAAGAGAACTGCAGTGCCAAAAGACACCGCGCTGACGACTGGCTCCGGGAAGAGACTCGGGACAGCACTCTCACAGAAGCGAAAGCTAGGCCGTGGGCCCAGCCTGAGGAGCAGTACGTACGTTTGCCACACTTCTTTACACAGCTAGGCGTGAGCCAGAGAGCCTTGGTCACTGAGGCCTACCTAAGGTACTGCCATACTTACCCAGTAGATCCCACGCAGAGGTCCCTGTGCCCCAAAGGGCCTCCACGGAAGGGCCCTGTTCCTCCCGTTGTGTTTCCTTGAGGTAATCAGAAACCGCTGAGGATACCTGTAGGAGCTCAGGTATGAAGCTGGGCGACCCTGGCCAAACCTGATTCCCCTCCGTGCTAGACGAGACAGTGGCGGGTCCTCATCTGCCTGAAGCACACTCCTCGCGCGCACCTTCTCTTTGCTGCCGGAAGGCCTCACGTAAGGAGTCTGAGTTGACTCGTGACAGAAGAAGTCTGAGTTGACTCGTGTGAGGCCTGCTGCTCTCCGTTCCTTGCTGGGAGCTTCAGCAGGAGCGCTCTGGAGCTCGCCGGCAGGAGAATTGTGAGTCCCCCCCGCCCCACCCCGGCCTCAAGCAAAAGTCCAGATTTCCCCCGTTAGTAACACCTCGGAGTGCCAGAGGGAGCGGAGGGGCATGCGTTAACGGAATGCTTCAACCGTGGAAGGTATTTCACGAGACACTGTGCACTCACGTTCGTTGTAACAACTGTCAAAGGGCACTCACTGTATGCCTTCCAACTCCTCGGCCGCGTTGGAGCCCCAGGAAGTAAATGCGTTCGTTTGACTAAGCTCCGTGAACGTGCAGCGGTGATGGCGAAGCGCTGCCCTGTTCGCTCGAAAGCTCTCGTTCGTGCGGCCTTCACACGGCCTCAAGGTACGCAGTTCTAAACAGCCTTCCATTCCATGCTGGTGTGCCAAGCCCCCCACCCACCCGCAGGGAGGAATTTGGGCTCTTCTGAGAAACACCAGTGTGCGCCACACGTGAAACCAGGGCGTCTCCCCCAGGACGTCGCCGACCGGCAGCCGGATGCCAGAGGTGTACTTCCAGCCGGAAAAAGAGGGAAAAGCACAGCTTTCCCGGGGACAATTCTGGACCCTTGGGACCATCCAGAATCACCAAGGCCTCAACTTTGCACGGCCTGGGGAACGCTCTTCCGCCTGTCCAGCAATCCCCACGTCAAAACCTTTCTCAGCAGAGGCAGGCACTCTCTCCCTTGTACTAGATAGCTCGGCAGAGCCTTCCGAGAAACATGCTGCGTCATTCATCTTGAACGTGGGACGCGGAGGGGAGAGTACGCTTTCTCCCCGCTTGGAGGCGCCTTGCGCTTGGCTTCAAAGCTGCCTTGAACAGCACTAGCGGCCCGACGTCTCTGCACGGCAGGGCTGTCGTTGTGGGCCGAGGCTGCGTGTTCTCCCAAAGCGAAAACCGTGCTGGCAATCCCTTTCTAGGAACTCCTCCCACGGCACCCCAGGTTCAGCTCCGGCCGAACGAAAGGTGACCTCAGGCCTCAAGGTGAAGTTCCAGCGTTTCACGTCAGGGGAGCTGGGTGTGCAGGGGTCTCCGATGAGGTCATACTCCACCACGGAGTGCCTTAACCCTGCGACGCTCCTGGGGACACACAGGGTAGGAGCCCATTCACCAGGTTCGCATGATGACCTCTCTCCGTGCCGGAACGGCGGCCTCCGGCTTCTGAGGAGCCTTCGCGTAAGCAGGCCCCTGGAGACAGCTCTTCACATTCATAGCTAGGGCAGTGTACTCCTCTCTGGGTTGCCCAGGTTGAGTGGCCCAGTCGTCAGAGAGACTGGCGAAAGCAGCGCTGGGCGGGCTCCCTTTGCCAGTCAGTCGAACGGCCTCCTTGACTGAAAGAGAACTGCAGTGCCAAAAGACACCGCGCTGACGACTGGCTCCGGGAAGAGACTCGGGACAGCACTCTCACAGAAGCGAAAGCTAGGCCGTGGGCCCAGCCTGAGGAGCAGTACGTACGTTTGCCACACTTCTTTACACAGCTAGGCGTGAGCCAGAGAGCCTTGGTCACTGAGGCCTACCTAAGGTACTGCCATACTTACCCAGTAGATCCCACGCAGAGGTCCCTGTGCCCCAAAGGGCCTCCACGGAAGGGCCCTGTTCCTCCCGTTGTGTTTCCTTGAGGTAATCAGAAACCGCTGAGGATACCTGTAGGAGCTCAGGTATGAAGCTGGGCGACCCTGGCCAAACCTGATTCCCCTCCGTGCTAGACGAGACAGTGGCGGGTCCTCATCTGCCTGAAGCACACTCCTCGCGCGCACCTTCTCTTTGCTGCCGGAAGGCCTCACGTAAGGAGTCTGAGTTGACTCGTGACAGAAGAAGTCTGAGTTGACTCGTGTGAGGCCTGCTGCTCTCCGTTCCTTGCTGGGAGCTTCAGCAGGAGCGCTCTGGAGCTCGCCGGCAGGAGAATTGTGAGTCCCCCCCGCCCCACCCCGGCCTCAAGCAAAAGTCCAGATTTCCCCCGTTAGTAACACCTCGGAGTGCCAGAGGGAGCGGAGGGGCATGCGTTAACGGAATGCTTCAACCGTGGAAGGTATTTCACGAGACACTGTGCACTCACGTTCGTTGTAACAACTGTCAAAGGGCACTCACTGTATGCCTTCCAACTCCTCGGCCGCGTTGGAGCCCCAGGAAGTAAATGCGTTCGTTTGACTAAGCTCCGTGAACGTGCAGCGGTGATGGCGAAGCGCTGCCCTGTTCGCTCGAAAGCTCTCGTTCGTGCGGCCTTCACACGGCCTCAAGGTACGCAGTTCTAAACAGCCTTCCATTCCATGCTGGTGTGCCAAGCCCCCCACCCACCCGCAGGGAGGAATTTGGGCTCTTCTGAGAAACACCAGTGTGCGCCACACGTGAAACCAGGGCGTCTCCCCCAGGACGTCGCCGACCGGCAGCCGGATGCCAGAGGTGTACTTCCAGCCGGAAAAAGAGGGAAAAGCACAGCTTTCCCGGGGACAATTCTGGACCCTTGGGACCATCCAGAATCACCAAGGCCTCAACTTTGCACGGCCTGGGGAACGCTCTTCCGCCTGTCCAGCAATCCCCACGTCAAAACCTTTCTCAGCAGAGGCAGGCACTCTCTCCCTTGTACTAGATAGCTCGGCAGAGCCTTCCGAGAAACATGCTGCGTCATTCAGCTTGAACGTGGGACGCGGAGGGGAGAGTACGCTTTCTCCCCGCTTGGAGGCGCCTTGCGCTTGGCTTCAAAGCTGCCTTGAACAGCACTAGCGGCCCGACGTCTCTGCACGGCAGGGCTGTCGTTGTGGGCCGAGGCTGCGTGTTCTCCCAAAGCGAAAACCGTGCTGGCAATCCCTTTCTAGGAACTCCTCCCACGGCACCCCAGGTTCAGCCCCGGCCGAACGAAAGGTGACCTCAGGCCTCAAGGTGAAGTTCCAGCGTTTCACGTCAGGGGAGCTGGGTGTGCAGGGGTCTCCGATGAGGCCATACTCCAACACGGAGTGCCTTAACCCGGCGACGCTCCTGGGGACACACAGGGTAGGAGCCCATTCACCAGGTTCGCATGGTGACCTCTCTCCTTGCCGGAACGGCGGCCTCCGGCTTCTGAGCAGCCTTCGCGTAAGCAGGCCCCTGGAGACAGCTCTTCACATTCATAGCTAGGGCAGTGTACTCCTCTCTGGGTTGCCCAGGTTGAGTGGCCCAGTCGTCAGAGAGACTGGCGAAAGCAGCGCTGGGCGGACTCCCTTTGCCAGTCAGTCGAACGGCCTCCTTGACTGAAAGAGAACTGCAGTGCCAAAAGACACCGCGCTGACGACTGGCTCCGGGAAGAGACTCGGGACAGCACTCTCACAGAAGCGAAAGCTAGGCCGTGGGCCCAGCCTGAGGAGCAGTACGTACGTTTGCCACACTTCTTTACACAGCTAGGCGTGAGCCAGAGAGCCTTGGTCACTGAGGCCTACCTAAGGTACTGCCATACTTACCCAGTAGATCCCACGCAGAGGTCCCTGTGCCCCAAAGGGCCTCCACGGAAGGGCCCTGTACCTCCCGTTGTGTTTCCTTGAGGTAATCAGAAACCGCTGAGGATACCTGTAGGAGCTCAGGTATGAAGCTGGGCGACCCTGGCCAAACCTGATTCCCCTCCGTGCTAGACGAGACAGTGGCGGGTCCTCATCTGCCTGAAGCACACTCCTCGCGCGCACCTTCTCTTTGCTGCCGGAAGGCCTCACGTAAGGAGTCTGAGTTGACTCGTGACAGAAGAAGTCTGAGTTGACTCGTGTGAGGCCTGCTGCTCTCCGTTCCTTGCTGGGAGCTTCAGCAGGAGCGCTCTGGAGCTCGCCGGCAGGAGAATTGTGAGTCCCCCCCGCCCCACCCCGGCCTCAAGCAAAAGTCCAGATTTCCCCCGTTAGTAACACCTCGGAGTGCCAGAGGGAGCGGAGGGGCATGCGTTAACGGAATGCTTCAACCGTGGAAGGTATTTCACGAGACACTGTGCACTCACGTTCGTTGTAACAACTGTCAAAGGGCACTCACTGTATGCCTTCCAACTCCTCGGCCGCGTTGGAGCCCCAGGAAGTAAATGCGTTCGTTTGACTAAGCTCCGTGAACGTGCAGCGGTGATGGCGAAGCGCTGCCCTGTTCGCTCGAAAGCTCTCGTTCGTGCGGCCTTCACACGGCCTCAAGGTACGCAGTTCTAAACAGCCTTCCATTCCATGCTGGCGTGCCAAGCCCCCCACCCACCCGCAGGGAGGAATTTGGGCTCTTCTGAGAAACACCAGTGTGCGCCACACGTGAAACCAGGGCGTCTCCCCCAGGACGTCGCCGACCGGCAGCCGGATGCCAGAGGTGTACTTCCAGCCGGAAAAAGAGGGAAAAGCACAGCTTTCCCGGGGACAATTCTGGACCCTTGGGACCATCTAGAATCACCAAGGCCTCAACTTTGCACGGCCTGGGGAACGCTCTTCCGCCTGTCCAGCAATCCCCACGTCAAAACCTTTCTCAGCAGAGGCAGGCACTCTCTCCCTTGTACTAGATAGCTCGGCAGAGCCTTCCGAGAAACATGCTGCGTCATTCAGCTTGAACGTGGGACGCGGAGGGGAGAGTACGCTTTCTCCCCGCTTGGAGGCGCCTTGCGCTTGGCTTCAAAGCTGCCTTGAACAGCACTAGCGGCCCGACGTCTCTGCACGGCAGGGCTGTCGTTGTGGGCCGAGGCTGCGTGTTCTCCCAAAGCGAAAACCGTGCTGGCAATCCCTTTCTAGGAACTCCTCCCACGGCACCCCAGGTTCAGCCCCGGCCGAACGAAAGGTGACCTCAGGCCTCAAGGTGAAGTTCCAGCGTTTCACGTCAGGGGAGCTGGGTGTGCAGGGGTCTCCGATGAGGCCATACTCCAACACGGAGTGCCTTAACCCGGCGACGCTCCTGGGGACACACAGGGTAGGAGCCCATTCACCAGGTTCGCATGATGACCTCTCTCCGTGCCGGAACGGCGGCCTCCGGCTTCTGAGGAGCCTTCGCGTAAGCAGGCCCCTGGAGACAGCTCTTCACATTCATAGCTAGGGCAGTGTACTCCTCTCTGGGTTGCCCAGGTTGAGTGGCCCAGTCGTCAGAGAGAC
The DNA here is from genome assembly GCF_039906515.1 of Pseudorca crassidens. NCBI lineage: Eukaryota > Metazoa > Chordata > Mammalia > Artiodactyla > Delphinidae > Pseudorca > Pseudorca crassidens. Next base: position 24,894 of record NW_027136153.1, read on the forward strand.
TGGCGAAAGCAGCGCTGGGCGGGCTCCCTTTGCCAGTCAGTCGAACGGCCTCCTTGACTGAAAGAGAACTGCAGTGCCAAAAGACACCGCGCTGACGACTGGCTCCGGGAAGAGACTCGGGACAGCACTCTCACAGAAGCGAAAGCTAGGCCGTGGGCCCAGCCTGAGGAGCAGTACGTACGTTTGCCACACTTCTTTACACAGCTAGGCGTGAGCCAGAGAGCCTTGGTCACTGAGGCCTACCTAAGGTACTGCCATACTTACCCAGTAGATCCCACGCAGAGGTCCCTGTGCCCCAAAGGGCCTCCACGGAAGGGCCCTGTTCCTCCCGTTGTGTTTCCTTGAGGTAATCAGAAACCGCTGAGGATACCTGTAGGAGCTCAGGTATGAAGCTGGGCGACCCTGGCCAAACCTGATTCCCCTCCGTGCTAGACGAGACAGTGGCGGGTCCTCATCTGCCTGAAGCACACTCCTCGCGCGCACCTTCTCTTTGCTGCCGGAAGGCCTCACGTAAGGAGTCTGAGTTGACTCGTGACAGAAGAAGTCTGAGTTGACTCGTGTGAGGCCTGCTGCTCTCCGTTCCTTGCTGGGAGCTTCAGCAGGAGCGCTCTGGAGCTCGCCGGCAGGAGAATTGTGAGTCCCCCCCGCCCCACCCCGGCCTCAAGCAAAAGTCCAGATTTCCCCCGTTAGTAACACCTCGGAGTGCCAGAGGGAGCGGAGGGGCATGCGTTAACGGAATGCTTCAACCGTGGAAGGTATTTCACGAGACACTGTGCACTCACGTTCGTTGTAACAACTGTCAAAGGGCACTCACTGTATGCCTTCCAACTCCTCGGCCGCGTTGGAGCCCCAGGAAGTAAATGCGTTCGTTTGACTAAGCTCCGTGAACGTGCAGCGGTGATGGCGAAGCGCTGCCCTGTTCGCTCGAAAGCTCTCGTTCGTGCGGCCTTCACACGGCCTCAAGGTACGCAGTTCTAAACAGCCTTCCATTCCATGCTGGCGTGCCAAGCCCCCCACCCACCCGCAGGGAGGAATTTGGGCTCTTCTGAGAAACACCAGTGTGCGCCACACGTGAAACCAGGGCGTCTCCCCCAGGACGTCGCCGACCGGCAGCCGGATGCCAGAGGTGTACTTCCAGCCGGAAAAAGAGGGAAAAGCACAGCTTTCCCGGGGACAATTCTGGACCCTTGGGACCATCCAGAATCACCAAGGCCTCAACTTTGCACGGCCTGGGGAACGCTCTTCCGCCTGTCCAGCAATCCCCACGTCAAAACCTTTCTCAGCAGAGGCAGGCACTCTCTCCCTTGTACTAGATAGCTCGGCAGAGCCTTCCGAGAAACATGCTGCGTCATTCAGCTTGAACGTGGGACGCGGAGGGGAGAGTACGCTTTCTCCCCGCTTGGAGGCGCCTTGCGCTTGGCTTCAAAGCTGCCTTGAACAGCACTAGCGGCCCGACGTCTCTGCACGGCAGGGCTGTCGTTGTGGGCCGAGGCTGCGTGTTCTCCCAAAGCGAAAACCGTGCTGGCAATCCCTTTCTAGGAACTCCTCCCACGGCACCCCAGGTTCAGCCCCGGCCGAACGAAAGGTGACCTCAGGCCTCAAGGTGAAGTTCCAGCGTTTCACGTCAGGGGAGCTGGGTGTGCAGGGGTCTCCGATGAGGCCATACTCCAACACGGAGTGCCTTAACCCGGCGACGCTCCTGGGGACACACAGGGTAGGAGCCCATTCACCAGGTTCGCATGGTGATCTCTCTCCGTGCCGGAACGGCGGCCTCCGGCTTCTGAGCAGCCTTCGCGTAAGCAGGCCCCTGGAGACAGCTCTTCACATTCATAGCTAGGGCAGTGTACTCCTCTCTGGGTTGCCCAGGTTGAGTGGCCCAGTCGTCAGAGAGACTAGCGAAAGCAGCGCTGGGCGGACTCCCTTTGCCAGTCAGTCGAACGGCCTCCTTGACTGAAAGAGAACTGCAGTGCCAAAAGACACCGCGCTGACGACTGGCTCCGGGAAGAGACTCGGGACAGCACTCTCACAGAAGCGAAAGCTAGGCCGTGGGCCCAGCCTGAGGAGCAGTACGTACGTTTGCCACACTTCTTTACACAGCTAGGCGTGAGCCAGAGAGCCTTGGTCACTGAGGCCTACCTAAGGTACTGCCATACTTACCCAGTAGATCCCACGCAGAGGTCCCTGTGCCCCAAAGGGCCTCCACGGAAGGGCCCTGTTCCTCCCGTTGTGTTTCCTTGAGGTAATCAGAAACCGCTGAGGATACCTGTAGGAGCTCAGGTATGAAGCTGGGCGACCCTGGCCAAACCTGATTCCCCTCCGTGCTAGACGAGACAGTGGCGGGTCCTCATCTGCCTGAAGCACACTCCTCGCGCGCACCTTCTCTTTGCTGCCGGAAGGCCTCACGTAAGGAGTCTGAGTTGACTCGTGACAGAAGAAGTCTGAGTTGACTCGTGTGAGGCCTGCTGCTCTCCGTTCCTTGCTGGGAGCTTCAGCAGGAGCGCTCTGGAGCTCGCCGGCAGGAGAATTGTGAGTCCCCCCCGCCCCACCCCGGCCTCAAGCAAAAGTCCAGATTTCCCCCGTTAGTAACACCTCGGAGTGCCAGAGGGAGCGGAGGGGCATGCGTTAACGGAATGCTTCAACCGTGGAAGGTATTTCACGAGACACTGTGCACTCACGTTCGTTGTAACAACTGTCAAAGGGCACTCACTGTATGCCTTCCAACTCCTCGGCCGCGTTGGAGCCCCAGGAAGTAAATGCGTTCGTTTGACTAAGCTCCGTGAACGTGCAGCGGTGATGGCGAAGCGCTGCCCTGTTCGCTCGAAAGCTCTCGTTCGTGCGGCCTTCACACGGCCTCAAGGTACGCAGTTCTAAACAGCCTTCCATTCCATGCTGGTGTGCCAAGCCCCCCACCCACCCGCAGGGAGGAATTTGGGCTCTTCTGAGAAACACCAGTGTGCGCCACACGTGAAACCAGGGCGTCTCCCCCAGGACGTCGCCGACCGGCAGCCGGATGCCAGAGGTGTACTTCCAGCCGGAAAAAGAGGGAAAAGCACAGCTTTCCCGGGGACAATTCTGGACCCTTGGGACCATCCAGAATCACCAAGGCCTCAACTTTGCACGGCCTGGGGAACGCTCTTCCGCCTGTCCAGCAATCCCCACGTCAAAACCTTTCTCAGCAGAGGCAGGCACTCTCTCCCTTGTACTAGATAGCTCGGCAGAGCCTTCCGAGAAACATGCTGCGTCATTCAGCTTGAACGTGGGACGCGGAGGGGAGAGTACGCTTTCTCCCCGCTTGGAGGCGCCTTGCGCTTGGCTTCAAAGCTGCCTTGAACAGCACTAGCGGCCCGACGTCTCTGCACGGCAGGGCTGTCGTTGTGGGCCGAGGCTGCGTGTTCTCCCAAAGCGAAAACCGTGCTGGCAATCCCTTTCTAGGAACTCCTCCCACGGCACCCCAGGTTCAGCCCCGGCCGAACGAAAGGTGACCTCAGGCCTCAAGGTGAAGTTCCAGCGTTTCACGTCAGGGGAGCTGGGTGTGCAGGGGTCTCCGATGAGGCCATACTCCAACACGGAGTGCCTTAACCCTGCGACGCTCCTGGGGACACACAGGGTAGGAGCCCATTCACCAGGTTCGCATGATGACCTCTCTCCGTGCCGGAACGGCGGCCTCCGGCTTCTGAGGAGCCTTCGCGTAAGCAGGCCCCTGGAGACAGCTCTTCACATTCATAGCTAGGGCAGTGTACTCCTCTCTGGGTTGCCCAGGTTGAGTGGCCCAGTCGTCAGAGAGACTGGCGAAAGCAGCGCTGGGCGGGCTCCCTTTGCCAGTCAGTCGAACGGCCTCCTTGACTGAAAGAGAACTGCAGTGCCAAAAGACACCGCGCTGACGACTGGCTCCGGGAAGAGACTCGGGACAGCACTCTCACAGAAGCGAAAGCTAGGCCGTGGGCCCAGCCTGAGGAGCAGTACGTACGTTTGCCACACTTCTTTACACAGCTAGGCGTGAGCCAGAGAGCCTTGGTCACTGAGGCCTACCTAAGGTACTGCCATACTTACCCAGTAGATCCCACGCAGAGGTCCCTGTGCCCCAAAGGGCCTCCACGGAAGGGCCCTGTTCCTCCCGTTGTGTTTCCTTGAGGTAATCAGAAACCGCTGAGGATACCTGTAGGAGCTCAGGTATGAAGCTGGGCGACCCTGGCCAAACCTGATTCCCCTCCGTGCTAGACGAGACAGTGGCGGGTCCTCATCTGCCTGAAGCACACTCCTCGCGCGCACCTTCTCTTTGCTGCCGGAAGGCCTCACGTAAGGAGTCTGAGTTGACTCGTGACAGAAGAAGTCTGAGTTGACTCGTGTGAGGCCTGCTGCTCTCCGTTCCTTGCTGGGAGCTTCAGCAGGAGCGCTCTGGAGCTCGCCGGCAGGAGAACTGTGAGTCCCCCCCGCCCCACCCCGGCCTCAAGCAAAAGTCCAGATTTCCCCCGTTAGTAACACCTCGGAGTGCCAGAGGGAGCGGAGGGGCATGCGTTAACGGAATGCTTCAACCGTGGAAGGTATTTCACGAGACACTGTGCACTCACGTTCGTTGTAACAACTGTCAAAGGGCACTCACTGTATGCCTTCCAACTCCTCGGCCGCGTTGGAGCCCCAGGAAGTAAATGCGTTCGTTTGACTAAGCTCCGTGAACGTGCAGCGGTGATGGCGAAGCGCTGCCCTGTTCGCTCGAAAGCTCTCGTTCGTGCGGCCTTCACACGGCCTCAAGGTACGCAGTTCTAAACAGCCTTCCATTCCATGCTGGTGTGCCAAGCCCCCCACCCACCCGCAGGGAGGAATTTGGGCTCTTCTGAGAAACACCAGTGTGCGCCACACGTGAAACCAGGGCGTCTCCCCCAGGACGTCGCCGACCGGCAGCCGGATGCCAGAGGTGTACTTCCAGCCGGAAAAAGAGGGAAAAGCACAGCTTTCCCGGGGACAATTCTGGACCCTTGGGACCATCCAGAATCACCAAGGCCTCAACTTTGCACGGCCTGGGGAACGCTCTTCCGCCTGTCCAGCAATCCCCACGTCAAAACCTTTCTCAGCAGAGGCAGGCACTCTCTCCCTTGTACTAGATAGCTCGGCAGAGCCTTCCGAGAAACATGCTGCGTCATTCAGCTTGAACGTGGGACGCGGAGGGGAGAGTACGCTTTCTCCCCGCTTGGAGGCGCCTTGCGCTTGGCTTCAAAGCTGCCTTGAACAGCACTAGCGGCCCGACGTCTCTGCACGGCAGGGCTGTCGTTGTGGGCCGAGGCTGCGTGTTCTCCCAAAGCGAAAACCGTGCTGGCAATCCCTTTCTAGGAACTCCTCCCACGGCACCCCAGGTTCAGCCCCGGCCGAACGAAAGGTGACCTCAGGCCTCAAGGTGAAGTTCCAGCGTTTCACGTCAGGGGAGCTGGGTGTGCAGGGGTCTCCGATGAGGCCATACTCCAACACGGAGTGCCTTAACCCTGCGACGCTCCTGGGGACACACAGGGTAGGAGCCCATTCACCAGGTTCGCATGATGACCTCTCTCCGTGCCGGAACGGCGGCCTCCGGCTTCTGAGGAGCCTTCGCGTAAGCAGGCCCCTGGAGACAGCTCTTCACATTCATAGCTAGGGCAGTGTACTCCTCTCTGGGTTGCCCAGGTTGAGTGGCCCAGTCGTCAGAGAGACTGGCGAAAGCAGCGCTGGGCGGGCTCCCTTTGCCAGTCAGTCGAACGGCCTCCTTGACTGAAAGAGAACTGCAGTGCCAAAAGACACCGCGCTGACGACTGGCTCCGGGAAGAGACTCGGGACAGCACTCTCACAGAAGCGAAAGCTAGGCCGTGGGCCCAGCCTGAGGAGCAGTACGTACGTTTGCCACACTTCTTTACACAGCTAGGCGTGAGCCAGAGAGCCTTGGTCACTGAGGCCTACCTAAGGTACTGCCATACTTACCCAGTAGATCCCACGCAGAGGTCCCTGTGCCCCAAAGGGCCTCCACGGAAGGGCCCTGTTCCTCCCGTTGTGTTTCCTTGAGGTAATCAGAAACCGCTGAGGATACCTGTAGGAGCTCAGGTATGAAGCTGGGCGACCCTGGCCAAACCTGATTCCCCTCCGTGCTAGACGAGACAGTGGCGGGTCCTCATCTGCCTGAAGCACACTCCTCGCGCGCACCTTCTCTTTGCTGCCGGAAGGCCTCACGTAAGGAGTCTGAGTTGACTCGTGACAGAAGAAGTCTGAGTTGACTCGTGTGAGGCCTGCTGCTCTCCGTTCCTTGCTGGGAGCTTCAGCAGGAGCGCTCTGGAGCTCGCCGGCAGGAGAACTGTGAGTCCCCCCCGCCCCACCCCGGCCTCAAGCAAAAGTCCAGATTTCCCCCGTTAGTAACACCTCGGAGTGCCAGAGGGAGCGGAGGGGCATGCGTTAACGGAATGCTTCAACCGTGGAAGGTATTTCACGAGACACTGTGCACTCACGTTCGTTGTAACAACTGTCAAAGGGCACTCACTGTATGCCTTCCAACTCCTCGGCCGCGTTGGAGCCCCAGGAAGTAAATGCGTTCGTTTGACTAAGCTCCGTGAACGTGCAGCGGTGATGGCGAAGCGCTGCCCTGTTCGCTCGAAAGCTCTCGTTCGTGCGGCCTTCACACGGCCTCAAGGTACGCAGTTCTAAACAGCCTTCCATTCCATGCTGGTGTGCCAAGCCCCCCACCCACCCGCAGGGAGGAATTTGGGCTCTTCTGAGAAACACCAGTGTGCGCCACACGTGAAACCAGGGCGTCTCCCCCAGGACGTCGCCGACCGGCAGCCGGATGCCAGAGGTGTACTTCCAGCCGGAAAAAGAGGGAAAAGCACAGCTTTCCCGGGGACAATTCTGGACCCTTGGGACCATCCAGAATCACCAAGGCCTCAACTTTGCACGGCCTGGGGAACGCTCTTCCGCCTGTCCAGCAATCCCCACGTCAAAACCTTTCTCAGCAGAGGCAGGCACTCTCTCCCTTGTACTAGATAGCTCGGCAGAGCCTTCCGAGAAACATGCTGCGTCATTCAGCTTGAACGTGGGACGCGGAGGGGAGAGTACGCTTTCTCCCCGCTTGGAGGCGCCTTGCGCTTGGCTTCAAAGCTGCCTTGAACAGCACTAGCGGCCCGACGTCTCTGCACGGCAGGGCTGTCGTTGTGGGCCGAGGCTGCGTGTTCTCCCAAAGCGAAAACCGTGCTGGCAATCCCTTTCTAGGAACTCCTCCCACGGCACCCCAGGTTCAGCCCCGGCCGAACGAAAGGTGACCTCAGGCCTCAAGGTGAAGTTCCAGCGTTTCACGTCAGGGGAGCTGGGTGTGCAGGGGTCTCCGATGAGGCCATACTCCAACACGGAGTGCCTTAACCCGGCGACGCTCCTGGGGACACACAGGGTAGGAGCCCATTCACCAGGTTCGCATGGTGACCTCTCTCCTTGCCGGAACGGCGGCCTCCGGCTTCTGAGCAGCCTTCGCGTAAGCAGGCCCCTGGAGACAGCTCTTCACATTCATAGCTAGGGCAGTGTACTCCTCTCTGGGTTGCCCAGGTTGAGTGGCCCAGTCGTCAGAGAGACTGGCGAAAGCAGCGCTGGGCGGACTCCCTTTGCCAGTCAGTCGAACGGCCTCCTTGACTGAAAGAGAACTGCAGTGCCAAAAGACACCGCGCTGACGACTGGCTCCGGGAAGAGACTCGGGACAGCACTCTCACAGAAGCGAAAGCTAGGCCGTGGGCCCAGCCTGAGGAGCAGTACGTACGTTTGCCACACTTCTTTACACAGCTAGGCGTGAGCCAGAGAGCCTTGGTCACTGAGGCCTACCTAAGGTACTGCCATACTTACCCAGTAGATCCCACGCAGAGGTCCCTGTGCCCCAAAGGGCCTCCACGGAAGGGCCCTGTACCTCCCGTTGTGTTTCCTTGAGGTAATCAGAAACCGCTGAGGATACCTGTAGGAGCTCAGGTATGAAGCTGGGCGACCCTGGCCAAACCTGATTCCCCTCCGTGCTAGACGAGACAGTGGCGGGTCCTCATCTGCCTGAAGCACACTCCTCGCGCGCACCTTCTCTTTGCTGCCGGAAGGCCTCACGTAAGGAGTCTGAGTTGACTCGTGACAGAAGAAGTCTGAGTTGACTCGTGTGAGGCCTGCTGCTCTCCGTTCCTTGCTGGGAGCTTCAGCAGGAGCGCTCTGGAGCTCGCCGGCAGGAGAATTGTGAGTCCCCCCCGCCCCACCCCGGCCTCAAGCAAAAGTCCAGATTTCCCCCGTTAGTAACACCTCGGAGTGCCAGAGGGAGCGGAGGGGCATGCGTTAACGGAATGCTTCAACCGTGGAAGGTATTTCACGAGACACTGTGCACTCACGTTCGTTGTAACAACTGTCAAAGGGCACTCACTGTATGCCTTCCAACTCCTCGGCCGCGTTGGAGCCCCAGGAAGTAAATGCGTTCGTTTGACTAAGCTCCGTGAACGTGCAGCGGTGATGGCGAAGCGCTGCCCTGTTCGCTCGAAAGCTCTCGTTCGTGCGGCCTTCACACGGCCTCAAGGTACGCAGTTCTAAACAGCCTTCCATTCCATGCTGGCGTTCCAAGCCCCCCACCCACCCGCAGGGAGGAATTTGGGCTCTTCTGAGAAACACCAGTGTGCGCCACACGTGAAACCAGGGCGTCTCCCCCAGGACGTCGCCGACCGGCAGCCGGATGCCAGAGGTGTACTTCCAGCCGGAAAAAGAGGGAAAAGCACAGCTTTCCCGGGGACAATTCTGGACCCTTGGGACCATCCAGAATCACCAAGGCCTCAACTTTGCACGGCCTGGGGAACGCTCTTCCGCCTGTCCAGCAATCCCCACGTCAAAACCTTTCTCAGCAGAGGCAGGCACTCTCTCCCTTGTACTAGATAGCTCGGCAGAGCCTTCCGAGAAACATGCTGCGTCATTCAGCTTGAACGTGGGACGCGGAGGGGAGAGTACGCTTTCTCCCCGCTTGGAGGCGCCTTGCGCTTGGCTTCAAAGCTGCCTTGAACAGCACTAGCGGCCCGACGTCTCTGCACGGCAGGGCTGTCGTTGTGGGCCGAGGCTGCGTGTTCTCCCAAAGCGAAAACCGTGCTGGCAATCCCTTTCTAGGAACTCCTCCCACGGCACCCCAGGTTCAGCCCCGGCCGAACGAAAGGTGACCTCAGGCCTCAAGGTGAAGTTCCAGCGTTTCACGTCAGGGGAGCTGGGTGTGCAGGGGTCTCCGATGAGGCCATACTCCAACACGGAGTGCCTTAACCCTGCGACGCTCCTGGGGACACACAGGGTAGGAGCCCATTCACCAGGTTCGCATGATGACCTCTCTCCGTGCCGGAACGGCGGCCTCCGGCTTCTGAGGAACCTTCGCGTAAGCAGGCCCCTGGAGACAGCTCTTCACATTCATAGCTAGGGCAGTGTACTCCTCTCTGGGTTGCCCAGGTTGAGTGGCCCAGTCGTCAGAGAGACTGGCGAAAGCAGCGCTGGGCGGGCTCCCTTTGCCAGTCAGTCGAACGGCCTCCTTGACTGAAAGAGAACTGCAGTGCCAAAAGACACCGCGCTGACGACTGGCTCCGGGAAGAGACTCGGGACAGCACTCTCACAGAAGCGAAAGCTAGGCCGTGGGCCCAGCCTGAGGAGCAGTACGTACGTTTGCCACACTTCTTTACACAGCTAGGCGTGAGCCAGAGAGCCTTGGTCACTGAGGCCTACCTAAGGTACTGCCATACTTACCCAGTAGATCCCACGCAGAGGTCCCTGTTCCCAAACTGGCCTCCACGGAAGGGCCCTGTTCCTCCCGTTGTGTTTCCTTGAGGTAATCAGAAACCGTTGAGGATACCTGTAGGAGCTCAGGTATGAAGCTGGGCGACCCTGGCCAAACCTGATTCCCCTCCGTGCTAGACGAGACAGTGGCGGGTCCTCAGCTGCCTGAAGCACACTCCTCGCGCGCACCTTCTCTTTGCTGCCGGAAGGCCTCACGTAAGAAGTCTGAGTTGACTCGTGACAGAAGAAGTCTGAGTTGACTCGTGTGAGGCCTGCTGCTCTCCGTTCCTTGCTGGGAGCTTCAGCAGGAGCGCTCTGGAGCTCGCCGGCAGGAGAACTGTGAGTCCCCCCCGCCCCACCCCGGCCTCAAGCAAAAGTCCAGATTTCCCCCGTTAGTAACACCTCGGAGTGCCAGAGGGAGCGGAGGGGCATGCGTTAACGGAATGCTTCAACCGTGGAAGGTATTTCACGAGACACTGTGCACTCACGTTCGTTGTAACAACTGTCAAAGGGCACTCACTGTATGCCTTCCAACTCCTCGGCCGCGTTGGAGCCCCAGGAAGTAAATGCGTTCGTTTGACTAAGCTCCGTGAACGTGCAGCGGTGATGGCGAAGCGCTGCCCTGTTCGCTCGAAAGCTCTCGTTCGTGCGGCCTTCACACGGCCTCAAGGTACGCAGTTCTAAACAGCCTTCCATTCCATGCTGGCGTGCCAAGCCCCCCACCCACCCGCAGGGAGGAATTTGGGCTCTTCTGAGAAACACCAGTGTGCGCCACACGTGAAACCAGGGCGTCTCCCCCAGGACGTCGCCGACCGGCAGCCGGATGCCAGAGGTGTACTTCCAGCCGGAAAAAGAGGGAAAAGCACAGCTTTCCCGGGGACAATTCTGGACCCTTGGGACCATCCAGAATCACCAAGGCCTCAACTTTGCACGGCCTGGGGAACGCTCTTCCGCCTGTCCAGCAATCCCCACGTCAAAACCTTTCTCAGCAGAGGCAGGCACTCTCTCCCTTGTACTAGATAGCTCGGCAGAGCCTTCCGAGAAACATGCTGCGTCATTCAGCTTGAACGTGGGACGCGGAGGGGAGAGTACGCTTTCTCCCCGCTTGGAGGCGCCTTGCGCTTGGCTTCAAAGCTGCCTTGAACAGCACTAGCGGCCCGACGTCTCTGCACGGCAGGGCTGTCGTTGTGGGCCGAGGCTGCGTGTTCTCCCAAAGCGAAAACCGTGCTGGCAATCCCTTTCTAGGAACTCCTCCCACGGCACCCCAGGTTCAGCTCCGGCCGAACGAAAGGTGACCTCAGGCCTCAAGGTGAAGTTCCAGCGTTTCACGTCAGGGGAGCTGGGTGTGCAGGGGTCTCCGATGAGGCCATACTCCAACACGGAGTGCCTTAACCCTGCGACGCTCCTGGGGACACACAGGGTAGGAGCCCATTCACCAGGTTCGCATGATGACCTCTCTCCGTGCCGGAACGGCGGCCTCCGGCTTCTGAGGAACCTTCGCGTAAGCAGGCCCCTGGAGACAGCTCTTCACATTCATAGCTAGGGCAGTGTACTCCTCTCTGGGTTGCCCAGGTTGAGTGGCCCAGTCGTCAGAGAGACTGGCGAAAGCAGCGCTGGGCGGGCTCCCTTTGCCAGTCAGTCGAACGGCCTCCTTGACTGAAAGAGAACTGCAGTGCCAAAAGACACCGCGCTGACGACTGGCTCCGGGAAGAGACTCGGGACAGCACTCTCACAGAAGCGAAAGCTAGGCCGTGGGCCCAGCCTCAGGAGCAGTACGTACGTTTGCCACACTTCTTTACACAGCTAGGCGTGAGCCAGAGAGCCTTGGTCACTGAGGCCTACCTAAGGTACTGCCATACTTACCCAGTAGATCCCACGCAGAGGTCCCTGTGCCCCAAAGGGCCTCCACGGAAGGGCCCTGTTCCTCCCGTTGTGTTTCCTTGAGGTAATCAGAAACCGCTGAGGATACCTGTAGGAGCTCAGGTATGAAGCTGGGCGACCCTGGCCAAACCTGATTCCCCTCCGTGCTAGACGAGACAGTGGCGGGTCCTCAGCTGCCTGAAGCACACTCCTCGCGCGCACCTTCTCTTTGCTGCCGGAAGGCCTCACGTAAGGAGTCTGAGTTGACTCGTGACAGAAGAAGTCTGAGTTGACTCGTGTGAGGCCTGCTGCTCTCCGTTCCTTGCTGGGAGCTTCAGCAGGAGCGCTCTGGAGCTCGCCGGCAGGAGAACTGTGAGTCCCCCCCGCCCCACCCCGGCCTCAAGCAAAAGTCCAGATTTCCCCCGTTAGTAACACCTCGGAGTGCCAGAGGGAGCGGAGGGGCATGCGTTAACGGAATGCTTCAACCGTGGAAGGTATTTCACGAGACACTGTGCACTCACGTTCGTTGTAACAACTGTCAAAGGGCACTCACTGTATGCCTTCCAACTCCTCGGCCGCGTTGGAGCCCCAGGAAGTAAATGCGTTCGTTTGACTAAGCTCCGTGAACGTGCAGCGGTGATGGCGAAGCGCTGCCCTGTTCGCTCGAAAGCTCTCGTTCGTGCGGCCTTCACACGGCCTCAAGGTACGCAGTTCTAAACAGCCTTCCATTCCATGCTGGTGTGCCAAGCCCCCCACCCACCCGCAGGGAGGAATTTGGGCTCTTCTGAGAAACACCAGTGTGCGCCACAAGTGAAACCAGGGCGTCTCCCCCAGGACGTCGCCGACCGGCAGCCGGATGCCAGAGGTGTACTTCCAGCCGGAAAAAGAGGGAAAAGCACAGCTTTCCCGGGGACAATTCTGGACCCTTGGGACCATCCAGAATCACCAAGGCCTCAACTTTGCACGGCCTGGGGAACGCTCTTCCGCCTGTCCAGCAATCCCCACGTCAAAACCTTTCTCAGCAGAGGCAGGCACTCTCTCCCTTGTACTAGATAGCTCGGCAGAGCCTTCCGAGAAACATGCTGCGTCATTCAGCTTGAACGTGGGACGCGGAGGGGAGAGTACGCTTTCTCCCCGCTTGGAGGCGCCTTGCGCTTGGCTTCAAAGCTGCCTTGAACAGCACTAGCGGCCCGACGTCTCTGCACGGCAGGGCTGTCGTTGTGGGCCGAGGCTGCGTGTTCTCCCAAAGCGAAAACCGTGCTGGCAATCCCTTTCTAGGAACTCCTCCCACGGCACCCCAGGTTCAGCTCCGGCCGAACGAAAGGTGACCTCAGGCCTCAAGGTGAAGTTCCAGCGTTTCACGTCAGGGGAGCTGGGTGTGCAGGGGTCTCCGATGAGGTCATACTCCACCACGGAGTGCCTTAACCCTGCGACGCTCCTGGGGACACACAGGGTAGGAGCCCATTCACCAGGTTCGCATGATGACCTCTCTCCGTGCCGGAACGGCGGCCTCCGGCTTCTGAGGAGCCTTCGCGTAAGCAGGCCCCTGGAGACAGCTCTTCACATTCATAGCTAGGGCAGTGTACTCCTCTCTGGGTTGCCCAGGTTGAGTGGCCCAGTCGTCAGAGAGACTGGCGAAAGCAGCGCTGGGCGGGCTCCCTTTGCCAGTCAGTCGAACGGCCTCCTTGACTGAAAGAGAACTGCAGTGCCAAAAGACACCGCGCTGACGACTGGCTCCGGGAAGAGACTCGGGACAGCACTCTCACAGAAGCGAAAGCTAGGCCGTGGGCCCAGCCTGAGGAGCAGTACGTACGTTTGCCACACTTCTTTACACAGCTAGGCGTGAGCCAGAGAGCCTTGGTCACTGAGGCCTACCTAAGGTACTGCCATACTTACCCAGTAGATCCCACGCAGAGGTCCCTGTGCCCCAAAGGGCCTCCACGGAAGGGCCCTGTTCCTCCCGTTGTGTTTCCTTGAGGTAATCAGAAACCGCTGAGGATACCTGTAGGAGCTCAGGTATGAAGCTGGGCGACCCTGGCCAAACCTGATTCCCCTCCGTGCTAGACGAGACAGTGGCGGGTCCTCATCTGCCTGAAGCACACTCCTCGCGCGCACCTTCTCTTTGCTGCCGGAAGGCCTCACGTAAGGAGTCTGAGTTGACTCGTGACAGAAGAAGTCTGAGTTGACTCGTGTGAGGCCTGCTGCTCTCCGTTCCTTGCTGGGAGCTTCAGCAGGAGCGCTCTGGAGCTCGCCGGCAGGAGAATTGTGAGTCCCCCCCGCCCCACCCCGGCCTCAAGCAAAAGTCCAGATTTCCCCCGTTAGTAACACCTCGGAGTGCCAGAGGGAGCGGAGGGGCATGCGTTAACGGAATGCTTCAACCGTGGAAGGTATTTCACGAGACACTGTGCACTCACGTTCGTTGTAACAACTGTCAAAGGGCACTCACTGTATGCCTTCCAACTCCTCGGCCGCGTTGGAGCCCCAGGAAGTAAATGCGTTCGTTTGACTAAGCTCCGTGAACGTGCAGCGGTGATGGCGAAGCGCTGCCCTGTTCGCTCGAAAGCTCTCGTTCGTGCGGCCTTCACACGGCCTCAAGGTACGCAGTTCTAAACAGCCTTCCATTCCATGCTGGTGTGCCAAGCCCCCCACCCACCCGCAGGGAGGAATTTGGGCTCTTCTGAGAAACACCAGTGTGCGCCACACGTGAAACCAGGGCGTCTCCCCCAGGACGTCGCCGACCGGCAGCCGGATGCCAGAGGTGTACTTCCAGCCGGAAAAAGAGGGAAAAGCACAGCTTTCCCGGGGACAATTCTGGACCCTTGGGACCATCCAGAATCACCAAGGCCTCAACTTTGCACGGCCTGGGGAACGCTCTTCCGCCTGTCCAGCAATCCCCACGTCAAAACCTTTCTCAGCAGAGGCAGGCACTCTCTCCCTTGTACTAGATAGCTCGGCAGAGCCTTCCGAGAAACATGCTGCGTCATTCAGCTTGAACGTGGGACGCGGAGGGGAGAGTACGCTTTCTCCCCGCTTGGAGGCGCCTTGCGCTTGGCTTCAAAGCTGCCTTGAACAGCACTAGCGGCCCGACGTCTCTGCACGGCAGGGCTGTCGTTGTGGGCCGAGGCTGCGTGTTCTCCCAAAGCGAAAACCGTGCTGGCAATCCCTTTCTAGGAACTCCTCCCACGGCACCCCAGGTTCAGCCCCGGCCGAACGAAAGGTGACCTCAGGCCTCAAGGTGAAGTTCCAGCGTTTCACGTCAGGGGAGCTGGGTGTGCAGGGGTCTCCGATGAGGCCATAATCCAACACGGAGTGCCTTAACCCGGCGACGCTCCTGGGGACACACAGGGTAGGAGCCCATTCACCAGGTTCGCATGGTGATCTCTCTCCGTGCCGGAACGGCGGCCTCCGGCTTCTGAGCAGCCTTCGCGTAAGCAGGCCCCTGGAGACAGCTCTTCACATTCATAGCTAGGGCAGTGTACTCCTCTCTGGGTTGCCCAGGTTGAGTGGCCCAGTCGTCAGAGAGACTGGCGAAAGCAGCGCTGGGCGGACTCCCTTTGCCAGTCAGTCGAACGGCCTCCTTGACTGAAAGAGAACTGCAGTGCCAAAAGACACCGCGCTGACGACTGGCTCCGGGAAGAGACTCGGGACAGCACTCTCACAGAAGCGAAAGCTAGGCCGTGGGCCCAGCCTGAGGAGCAGTACGTACGTTTGCCACACTTCTTTACACAGCTAGGCGTGAGCCAGAGAGCCTTGGTCACTGAGGCCTACCTAAGGTACTGCCATACTTACCCAGTAGATCCCACGCAGAGGTCCCTGTGCCCCAAAGGGCCTCCACGGAAGGGCCCTGTTCCTCCCGTTGTGTTTCCTTGAGGTAATCAGAAACCGCTGAGGATACCTGTAGGAGCTCAGGTATGAAGCTGGGCGACCCTGGCCAAACCTGATTCCCCTCCGTGCTAGACGAGACAGTGGCGGGTCCTCATCTGCCTGAAGCACACTCCTCGCGCGCACCTTCTCTTTGCTGCCGGAAGGCCTCACGTAAGGAGTCTGAGTTGACTCGTGACAGAAGAAGTCTGAGTTGACTCGTGTGAGGCCTGCTGCTCTCCGTTCCTTGCTGGGAGCTTCAGCAGGAGCGCTCTGGAGCTCGCCGGCAGGAGAATTGTGAGTCCCCCCCGCCCCACCCCGGCCTCAAGCAAAAGTCCAGATTTCCCCCGTTAGTAACACCTCGGAGTGCCAGAGGGAGCGGAGGGGCATGCGTTAACGGAATGCTTCAACCGTGGAAGGTATTTCACGAGACACTGTGCACTCACGTTCGTTGTAACAACTGTCAAAGGGCACTCACTGTATGCCTTCCAACTCCTCGGCCGCGTTGGAGCCCCAGGAAGTAAATGCGTTCGTTTGACTAAGCTCCGTGAACGTGCAGCGGTGATGGCGAAGCGCTGCCCTGTTCGCTCGAAAGCTCTCGTTCGTGCGGCCTTCACACGGCCTCAAGGTACGCAGTTCTAAACAGCCTTCCATTCCATGCTGGTGTGCCAAGCCCCCCACCCACCCGCAGGGAGGAATTTGGGCTCTTCTGAGAAACACCAGTGTGCGCCACACGTGAAACCAGGGCGTCTCCCCCAGGACGTCGCCGACCGGCAGCCGGATGCCAGAGGTGTACTTCCAGCCGGAAAAAGAGGGAAAAGCACAGCTTTCCCGGGGACAATTCTGGACCCTTGGGACCATCCAGAATCACCAAGGCCTCAACTTTGCACGGCCTGGGGAACGCTCTTCCGCCTGTCCAGCAATCCCCACGTCAAAACCTTTCTCAGCAGAGGCAGGCACTCTCTCCCTTGTACTAGATAGCTCGGCAGAGCCTTCCGAGAAACATGCTGCGTCATTCAGCTTGAACGTGGGACGCGGAGGGGAGAGTACGCTTTCTCCCCGCTTGGAGGCGCCTTGCGCTTGGCTTCAAAGCTGCCTTGAACAGCACTAGCGGCCCGACGTCTCTGCACGGCAGGGCTGTCGTTGTGGGCCGAGGCTGCGTGTTCTCCCAAAGCGAAAACCGTGCTGGCAATCCCTTTCTAGGAACTCCTCCCACGGCACCCCAGGTTCAGCCCCGGCCGAACGAAAGGTGACCTCAGGCCTCAAGGTGAAGTTCCAGCGTTTCACGTCAGGGGAGCTGGGTGTGCAGGGGTCTCCGATGAGGCCATACTCCAACACGGAGTGCCTTAACCCTGCGACGCTCCTGGGGACACACAGGGTAGGAGCCCATTCACCAGGTTCGCATGATGACCTCTCTCCGTGCCGGAACGGCGGCCTCCGGCTTCTGAGGAACCTTCGCGTAAGCAGGCCCCTGGAGACAGCTCTTCACATTCATAGCTAGGGCAGTGTACTCCTCTCTGGGTTGCCCAGGTTGAGTGGCCCAGTCGTCAGAGAGACTGGCGAAAGCAGCGCTGGGCGGACTCCCTTTGCCAGTCAGTCGAACGGCCTCCTTGACTGAAAGAGAACTGCAGTGCCAAAAGACACCGCGCTGACGACTGGCTCCGGGAAGAGACTCGGGACAGCACTCTCACAGAAGCGAAAGCTAGGCCGTGGGCCCAGCCTGAGGAGCAGTACGTACGTTTGCCACACTTCTTTACACAGCTAGGCGTGAGCCAGAGAGCCTTGGTCACTGAGGCCTACCTAAGGTACTGCCATACTTACCCAGTAGATCCCACGCAGAGGTCCCTGTGCCCCAAAGGGCCTCCACGGAAGGGCCCTGTTCCTCCCGTTGTGTTTCCTTGAGGTAATCAGAAACCGCTGAGGATACCTGTAGGAGCTCAGGTATGAAGCTGGGCGACCCTGGCCAAACCTGATTCCCCTCCGTGCTAGACGAGACAGTGGCGGGTCCTCATCTGCCTGAAGCACACTCCTCGCGCGCACCTTCTCTTTGCTGCCGGAAGGCCTCACGTAAGGAGTCTGAGTTGACTCGTGACAGAAGAAGTCTGAGTTGACTCGTGTGAGGCCTGCTGCTCTCCGTTCCTTGCTGGGAGCTTCAGCAGGAGCGCTCTGGAGCTCGCCGGCAGGAGAATTGTGAGTCCCCCCCGCCCCACCCCGGCCTCAAGCAAAAGTCCAGATTTCCCCCGTTAGTAACACCTCGGAGTGCCAGAGGGAGCGGAGGGGCATGCGTTAACGGAATGCTTCAACCGTGGAAGGTATTTCACGAGACACTGTGCACTCACGTTCGTTGTAACAACTGTCAAAGGGCACTCACTGTATGCCTTCCAACTCCTCGGCCGCGTTGGAGCCCCAGGAAGTAAATGCGTTCGTTTGACTAAGCTCCGTGAACGTGCAGCGGTGATGGCGAAGCGCTGCCCTGTTCGCTCGAAAGCTCTCGTTCGTGCGGCCTTCACACGGCCTCAAGGTACGCAGTTCTAAACAGCCTTCCATTCCATGCTGGTGTGCCAAGCCCCCCACCCACCCGCAGGGAGGAATTTGGGCTCTTCTGAGAAACACCAGTGTGCGCCACACGTGAAACCAGGGCGTCTCCCCCAGGACGTCGCCGACCGGCAGCCGGATGCCAGAGGTGTACTTCCAGCCGGAAAAAGAGGGAAAAGCACAGCTTTCCCGGGGACAATTCTGGACCCTTGGGACCATCCAGAATCACCAAGGCCTCAACTTTGCACGGCCTGGGGAACGCTCTTCCGCCTGTCCAGCAATCCCCACGTCAAAACCTTTCTCAGCAGAGGCAGGCACTCTCTCCCTTGTACTAGATAGCTCGGCAGAGCCTTCCGAGAAACATGCTGCGTCATTCAGCTTGAACGTGGGACGCGGAGGGGAGAGTACGCTTTCTCCCCGCTTGGAGGCGCCTTGCGCTTGGCTTCAAAGCTGCCTTGAACAGCACTAGCGGCCCGACGTCTCTGCACGGCAGGGCTGTCGTTGTGGGCCGAGGCTGCGTGTTCTCCCAAAGCGAAAACCGTGCTGGCAATCCCTTTCTAGGAACTCCTCCCACGGCACCCCAGGTTCAGCCCCGGCCGAACGAAAGGTGACCTCAGGCCTCAAGGTGAAGTTCCAGCGTTTCACGTCAGGGGAGCTGGGTGTGCAGGGGTCTCCGATGAGGCCATACTCCAACACGGAGTGCCTTAACCCGGCGACGCTCCTGGGGAC
Source organism: Pseudorca crassidens (assembly GCF_039906515.1). NCBI lineage: Eukaryota > Metazoa > Chordata > Mammalia > Artiodactyla > Delphinidae > Pseudorca > Pseudorca crassidens. Next base: position 43,638 of record NW_027136153.1, read on the forward strand.
ACACAGGGTAGGAGCCCATTCACCAGGTTCGCATGGTGATCTCTCTCCGTGCCGGAACGGCGGCCTCCGGCTTCTGAGCAGCCTTCGCGTAAGCAGGCCCCTGGAGACAGCTCTTCACATTCATAGCTAGGGCAGTGTACTCCTCTCTGGGTTGCCCAGGTTGAGTGGCCCAGTCGTCAGAGAGACTGGCGAAAGCAGCGCTGGGCGGACTCCCTTTGCCAGTCAGTCGAACGGCCTCCTTGACTGAAAGAGAACTGCAGTGCCAAAAGACACCGCGCTGACGACTGGCTCCGGGAAGAGACTCGGGACAGCACTCTCACAGAAGCGAAAGCTAGGCCGTGGGCCCAGCCTGAGGAGCAGTACGTACGTTTGCCACACTTCTTTACACAGCTAGGCGTGAGCCAGAGAGCCTTGGTCACTGAGGCCTACCTAAGGTACTGCCATACTTACCCAGTAGATCCCACGCAGAGGTCCCTGTGCCCCAAAGGGCCTCCACGGAAGGGCCCTGTTCCTCCCGTTGTGTTTCCTTGAGGTAATCAGAAACCGCTGAGGATACCTGTAGGAGCTCAGGTATGAAGCTGGGCGACCCTGGCCAAACCTGATTCCCCTCCGTGCTAGACGAGACAGTGGCGGGTCCTCATCTGCCTGAAGCACACTCCTCGCGCGCACCTTCTCTTTGCTGCCGGAAGGCCTCACGTAAGGAGTCTGAGTTGACTCGTGACAGAAGAAGTCTGAGTTGACTCGTGTGAGGCCTGCTGCTCTCCGTTCCTTGCTGGGAGCTTCAGCAGGAGCGCTCTGGAGCTCGCCGGCAGGAGAACTGTGAGTCCCCCCCGCCCCACCCCGGCCTCAAGCAAAAGTCCAGATTTCCCCCGTTAGTAACACCTCGGAGTGCCAGAGGGAGCGGAGGGGCATGCGTTAACGGAATGCTTCAACCGTGGAAGGTATTTCACGAGACACTGTGCACTCACGTTCGTTGTAACAACTGTCAAAGGGCACTCACTGTATGCCTTCCAACTCCTCGGCCGCGTTGGAGCCCCAGGAAGTAAATGCGTTCGTTTGACTAAGCTCCGTGAACGTGCAGCGGTGATGGCGAAGCGCTGCCCTGTTCGCTCGAAAGCTCTCGTTCGTGCGGCCTTCACACGGCCTCAAGGTACGCAGTTCTAAACAGCCTTCCATTCCATGCTGGTGTGCCAAGCCCCCCACCCACCCGCAGGGAGGAATTTGGGCTCTTCTGAGAAACACCAGTGTGCGCCACACGTGAAACCAGGGCGTCTCCCCCAGGACGTCGCCGACCGGCAGCCGGATGCCAGAGGTGTACTTCCAGCCGGAAAAAGAGGGAAAAGCACAGCTTTCCCGGGGACAATTCTGGACCCTTGGGACCATCCAGAATCACCAAGGCCTCAACTTTGCACGGCCTGGGGAACGCTCTTCCGCCTGTCCAGCAATCCCCACGTCAAAACCTTTCTCAGCAGAGGCAGGCACTCTCTCCCTTGTACTAGATAGCTCGGCAGAGCCTTCCGAGAAACATGCTGCGTCATTCAGCTTGAACGTGGGACGCGGAGGGGAGAGTACGCTTTCTCCCCGCTTGGAGGCGCCTTGCGCTTGGCTTCAAAGCTGCCTTGAACAGCACTAGCGGCCCGACGTCTCTGCACGGCAGGGCTGTCGTTGTGGGCCGAGGCTGCGTGTTCTCCCAAAGCGAAAACCGTGCTGGCAATCCCTTTCTAGGAACTCCTCCCACGGCACCCCAGGTTCAGCTCCGGCCGAACGAAAGGTGACCTCAGGCCTCAAGGTGAAGTTCCAGCGTTTCACGTCAGGGGAGCTGGGTGTGCAGGGGTCTCCGATGAGGCCATACTCCAACACGGAGTGCCTTAACCCTGCGACGCTCCTGGGGACACACAGGGTAGGAGCCCATTCACCAGGTTCGCATGATGACCTCTCTCCGTGCCGGAACGGCGGCCTCCGGCTTCTGAGGAACCTTCGCGTAAGCAGGCCCCTGGAGACAGCTCTTCACATTCATAGCTAGGGCAGTGTACTCCTCTCTGGGTTGCCCAGGTTGAGTGGCCCAGTCGTCAGAGAGACTGGCGAAAGCAGCGCTGGGCGGGCTCCCTTTGCCAGTCAGTCGAACGGCCTCCTTGACTGAAAGAGAACTGCAGTGCCAAAAGACACCGCGCTGACGACTGGCTCCGGGAAGAGACTCGGGACAGCACTCTCACAGAAGCGAAAGCTAGGCCGTGGGCCCAGCCTGAGGAGCAGTACGTACGTTTGCCACACTTCTTTACACAGCTAGGCGTGAGCCAGAGAGCCTTGGTCACTGAGGCCTACCTAAGGTACTGCCATACTTACCCAGTAGATCCCACGCAGAGGTCCCTGTGCCCCAAAGGGCCTCCACGGAAGGGCCCTGTTCCTCCCGTTGTGTTTCCTTGAGGTAATCAGAAACCGCTGAGGATACCTGTAGGAGCTCAGGTATGAAGCTGGGCGACCCTGGCCAAACCTGATTCCCCTCCGTGCTAGACGAGACAGTGGCGGGTCCTCAGCTGCCTGAAGCACACTCCTCGCGCGCACCTTCTCTTTGCTGCCGGAAGGCCTCACGTAAGGAGTCTGAGTTGACTCGTGACAGAAGAAGTCTGAGTTGACTCGTGTGAGGCCTGCTGCTCTCCGTTCCTTGCTGGGAGCTTCAGCAGGAGCGCTCTGGAGCTCGCCGGCAGGAGAACTGTGAGTCCCCCCCGCCCCACCCCGGCCTCAAGCAAAAGTCCAGATTTCCCCCGTTAGTAACACCTCGGAGTGCCAGAGGGAGCGGAGGGGCATGCGTTAACGGAATGCTTCAACCGTGGAAGGTATTTCACGAGACACTGTGCACTCACGTTCGTTGTAACAACTGTCAAAGGGCACTCACTGTATGCCTTCCAACTCCTCGGCCGCGTTGGAGCCCCAGGAAGTAAATGCGTTCGTTTGACTAAGCTCCGTGAACGTGCAGCGGTGATGGCGAAGCGCTGCCCTGTTCGCTCGAAAGCTCTCGTTCGTGCGGCCTTCACACGGCCTCAAGGTACGCAGTTCTAAACAGCCTTCCATTCCATGCTGGTGTGCCAAGCCCCCCACCCACCCGCAGGGAGGAATTTGGGCTCTTCTGAGAAACACCAGTGTGCGCCACACGTGAAACCAGGGCGTCTCCCCCAGGACGTCGCCGACCGGCAGCCGGATGCCAGAGGTGTACTTCCAGCCGGAAAAAGAGGGAAAAGCACAGCTTTCCCGGGGACAATTCTGGACCCTTGGGACCATCCAGAATCACCAAGGCCTCAACTTTGCACGGCCTGGGGAACGCTCTTCCGCCTGTCCAGCAATCCCCACGTCAAAACCTTTCTCAGCAGAGGCAGGCACTCTCTCCCTTGTACTAGATAGCTCGGCAGAGCCTTCCGAGAAACATGCTGCGTCATTCAGCTTGAACGTGGGACGCGGAGGGGAGAGTACGCTTTCTCCCCGCTTGGAGGCGCCTTGCGCTTGGCTTCAAAGCTGCCTTGAACAGCACTAGCGGCCCGACGTCTCTGCACGGCAGGGCTGTCGTTGTGGGCCGAGGCTGCGTGTTCTCCCAAAGCGAAAACCGTGCTGGCAATCCCTTTCTAGGAACTCCTCCCACGGCACCCCAGGTTCAGCTCCGGCCGAACGAAAGGTGACCTCAGGCCTCAAGGTGAAGTTCCAGCGTTTCACGTCAGGGGAGCTGGGTGTGCAGGGGTCTCCGATGAGGTCATACTCCACCACGGAGTGCCTTAACCCTGCGACGCTCCTGGGGACACACAGGGTAGGAGCCCATTCACCAGGTTCGCATGATGACCTCTCTCCGTGCCGGAACGGCGGCCTCCGGCTTCTGAGGAGCCTTCGCGTAAGCAGGCCCCTGGAGACAGCTCTTCACATTCATAGCTAGGGCAGTGTACTCCTCTCTGGGTTGCCCAGGTTGAGTGGCCCAGTCGTCAGAGAGACTGGCGAAAGCAGCGCTGGGCGGGCTCCCTTTGCCAGTCAGTCGAACGGCCTCCTTGACTGAAAGAGAACTGCAGTGCCAAAAGACACCGCGCTGACGACTGGCTCCGGGAAGAGACTCGGGACAGCACTCTCACAGAAGCGAAAGCTAGGCCGTGGGCCCAGCCTGAGGAGCAGTACGTACGTTTGCCACACTTCTTTACACAGCTAGGCGTGAGCCAGAGAGCCTTGGTCACTGAGGCCTACCTAAGGTACTGCCATACTTACCCAGTAGATCCCACGCAGAGGTCCCTGTGCCCCAAAGGGCCTCCACGGAAGGGCCCTGTTCCTCCCGTTGTGTTTCCTTGAGGTAATCAGAAACCGCTGAGGATACCTGTAGGAGCTCAGGTATGAAGCTGGGCGACCCTGGCCAAACCTGATTCCCCTCCGTGCTAGACGAGACAGTGGCGGGTCCTCATCTGCCTGAAGCACACTCCTCGCGCGCACCTTCTCTTTGCTGCCGGAAGGCCTCACGTAAGGAGTCTGAGTTGACTCGTGACAGAAGAAGTCTGAGTTGACTCGTGTGAGGCCTGCTGCTCTCCGTTCCTTGCTGGGAGCTTCAGCAGGAGCGCTCTGGAGCTCGCCGGCAGGAGAATTGTGAGTCCCCCCCGCCCCACCCCGGCCTCAAGCAAAAGTCCAGATTTCCCCCGTTAGTAACACCTCGGAGTGCCAGAGGGAGCGGAGGGGCATGCGTTAACGGAATGCTTCAACCGTGGAAGGTATTTCACGAGACACTGTGCACTCACGTTCGTTGTAACAACTGTCAAAGGGCACTCACTGTATGCCTTCCAACTCCTCGGCCGCGTTGGAGCCCCAGGAAGTAAATGCGTTCGTTTGACTAAGCTCCGTGAACGTGCAGCGGTGATGGCGAAGCGCTGCCCTGTTCGCTCGAAAGCTCTCGTTCGTGCGGCCTTCACACGGCCTCAAGGTACGCAGTTCTAAACAGCCTTCCATTCCATGCTGGCGTGCCAAGCCCCCCACCCACCCGCAGGGAGGAATTTGGGCTCTTCTGAGAAACACCAGTGTGCGCCACACGTGAAACCAGGGCGTCTCCCCCAGGACGTCGCCGACCGGCAGCCGGATGCCAGAGGTGTACTTCCAGCCGGAAAAAGAGGGAAAAGCACAGCTTTCCCGGGGACAATTCTGGACCCTTGGGACCATCTAGAATCACCAAGGCCTCAACTTTGCACGGCCTGGGGAACGCTCTTCCGCCTGTCCAGCAATCCCCACGTCAAAACCTTTCTCAGCAGAGGCAGGCACTCTCTCCCTTGTACTAGATAGCTCGGCAGAGCCTTCCGAGAAACATGCTGCGTCATTCAGCTTGAACGTGGGACGCGGAGGGGAGAGTACGCTTTCTCCCCGCTTGGAGGCGCCTTGCGCTTGGCTTCAAAGCTGCCTTGAACAGCACTAGCGGCCCGACGTCTCTGCACGGCAGGGCTGTCGTTGTGGGCCGAGGCTGCGTGTTCTCCCAAAGCGAAAACCGTGCTGGCAATCCCTTTCTAGGAACTCCTCCCACGGCACCCCAGGTTCAGCCCCGGCCGAACGAAAGGTGACCTCAGGCCTCAAGGTGAAGTTCCAGCGTTTCACGTCAGGGGAGCTGGGTGTGCAGGGGTCTCCGATGAGGCCATACTCCAACACGGAGTGCCTTAACCCGGCGACGCTCCTGGGGACACACAGGGTAGGTGCCCATTCACCAGGTTCGCATGGTGACCTCTCTCCGTGCCGGAACGGCGGCCTCCGGCTTCTGAGGAACCTTCGCGTAAGCAGGCCCCTGGAGACAGCTCTTCACATTCATAGCTAGGGCAGTGTACTCCTCTCTGGGTTGCCCAGGTTGAGTGGCCCAGTCGTCAGAGAGACTGGCGAAAGCAGCGCTGGGCGGGCTCCCTTTGCCAGTCAGTCGAACGGCCTCCTTGACTGAAAGAGAACTGCAGTGCCAAAAGACACCGCGCTGACGACTGGCTCCGGGAAGAGACTCGGGACAGCACTCTCACAGAAGCGAAAGCTAGGCCGTGGGCCCAGCCTGAGGAGCAGTACGTACGTTTGCCACACTTCTTTACACAGCTAGGCGTGAGCCAGAGAGCCTTGGTCACTGAGGCCTACCTAAGGTACTGCCATACTTACCCAGTAGATCCCACGCAGAGGTCCCTGTGCCCCAAAGGGCCTCCACGGAAGGGCCCTGTTCCTCCCGTTGTGTTTCCTTGAGGTAATCAGAAACCGCTGAGGATACCTGTAGGAGCTCAGGTATGAAGCTGGGCGACCCTGGCCAAACCTGATTCCCCTCCGTGCTAGACGAGACAGTGGCGGGTCCTCATCTGCCTGAAGCACACTCCTCGCGCGCACCTTCTCTTTGCTGCCGGAAGGCCTCACGTAAGGAGTCTGAGTTGACTCGTGACAGAAGAAGTCTGAGTTGACTCGTGTGAGGCCTGCTGCTCTCCGTTCCTTGCTGGGAGCTTCAGCAGGAGCGCTCTGGAGCTCGCCGGCAGGAGAATTGTGAGTCCCCCCCGCCCCACCCCGGCCTCAAGCAAAAGTCCAGATTTCCCCCGTTAGTAACACCTCGGAGTGCCAGAGGGAGCGGAGGGGCATGCGTTAACGGAATGCTTCAACCGTGGAAGGTATTTCACGAGACACTGTGCACTCACGTTCGTTGTAACAACTGTCAAAGGGCACTCACTGTATGCCTTCCAACTCCTCGGCCGCGTTGGAGCCCCAGGAAGTAAATGCGTTCGTTTGACTAAGCTCCGTGAACGTGCAGCGGTGATGGCGAAGCGCTGCCCTGTTCGCTCGAAAGCTCTCGTTCGTGCGGCCTTCACACGGCCTCAAGGTACGCAGTTCTAAACAGCCTTCCATTCCATGCTGGTGTGCCAAGCCCCCCACCCACCCGCAGGGAGGAATTTGGGCTCTTCTGAGAAACACCAGTGTGCGCCACACGTGAAACCAGGGCGTCTCCCCCAGGACGTCGCCGACCGGCAGCCGGATGCCAGAGGTGTACTTCCAGCCGGAAAAAGAGGGAAAAGCACAGCTTTCCCGGGGACAATTCTGGACCCTTGGGACCATCCAGAATCACCAAGGCCTCAACTTTGCACGGCCTGGGGAACGCTCTTCCGCCTGTCCAGCAATCCCCACGTCAAAACCTTTCTCAGCAGAGGCAGGCACTCTCTCCCTTGTACTAGATAGCTCGGCAGAGCCTTCCGAGAAACATGCTGCGTCATTCAGCTTGAACGTGGGACGCGGAGGGGAGAGTACGCTTTCTCCCCGCTTGGAGGCGCCTTGCGCTTGGCTTCAAAGCTGCCTTGAACAGCACTAGCGGCCCGACGTCTCTGCACGGCAGGGCTGTCGTTGTGGGCCGAGGCTGCGTGTTCTCCCAAAGCGAAAACCGTGCTGGCAATCCCTTTCTAGGAACTCCTCCCACGGCACCCCAGGTTCAGCCCCGGCCGAACGAAAGGTGACCTCAGGCCTCAAGGTGAAGTTCCAGCGTTTCACGTCAGGGGAGCTGGGTGTGCAGGGGTCTCCGATGAGGCCATACTCCAACACGGAGTGCCTTAACCCGGCGACGCTCCTGGGGACACACAGGGTAGGAGCCCATTCACCAGGTTCGCATGGTGATCTCTCTCCGTGCCGGAACGGCGGCCTCCGGCTTCTGAGCAGCCTTCGCGTAAGCAGGCCCCTGGAGACAGCTCTTCACATTCATAGCTAGGGCAGTGTACTCCTCTCTGGGTTGCCCAGGTTGAGTGGCCCAGTCGTCAGAGAGACTGGCGAAAGCAGCGCTGGGCGGACTCCCTTTGCCAGTCAGTCGAACGGCCTCCTTGACTGAAAGAGAACTGCAGTGCCAAAAGACACCGCGCTGACGACTGGCTCCGGGAAGAGACTCGGGACAGCACTCTCACAGAAGCGAAAGCTAGGCCGTGGGCCCAGCCTGAGGAGCAGTACGTACGTTTGCCACACTTCTTTACACAGCTAGGCGTGAGCCAGAGAGCCTTGGTCACTGAGGCCTACCTAAGGTACTGCCATACTTACCCAGTAGATCCCACGCAGAGGTCCCTGTGCCCCAAAGGGCCTCCACGGAAGGGCCCTGTTCCTCCCGTTGTGTTTCCTTGAGGTAATCAGAAACCGCTGAGGATACCTGTAGGAGCTCAGGTATGAAGCTGGGCGACCCTGGCCAAACCTGATTCCCCTCCGTGCTAGACGAGACAGTGGCGGGTCCTCATCTGCCTGAAGCACACTCCTCGCGCGCACCTTCTCTTTGCTGCCGGAAGGCCTCACGTAAGGAGTCTGAGTTGACTCGTGACAGAAGAAGTCTGAGTTGACTCGTGTGAGGCCTGCTGCTCTCCGTTCCTTGCTGGGAGCTTCAGCAGGAGCGCTCTGGAGCTCGCCGGCAGGAGAATTGTGAGTCCCCCCCGCCCCACCCCGGCCTCAAGCAAAAGTCCAGATTTCCCCCGTTAGTAACACCTCGGAGTGCCAGAGGGAGCGGAGGGGCATGCGTTAACGGAATGCTTCAACCGTGGAAGGTATTTCACGAGACACTGTGCACTCACGTTCGTTGTAACAACTGTCAAAGGGCACTCACTGTATGCCTTCCAACTCCTCGGCCGCGTTGGAGCCCCAGGAAGTAAATGCGTTCGTTTGACTAAGCTCCGTGAACGTGCAGCGGTGATGGCGAAGCGCTGCCCTGTTCGCTCGAAAGCTCTCGTTCGTGCGGCCTTCACACGGCCTCAAGGTACGCAGTTCTAAACAGCCTTCCATTCCATGCTGGCGTGCCAAGCCCCCCACCCACCCGCAGGGAGGAATTTGGGCTCTTCTGAGAAACACCAGTGTGCGCCACACGTGAAACCAGGGCGTCTCCCCCAGGACGTCGCCGACCGGCAGCCGGATGCCAGAGGTGTACTTCCAGCCGGAAAAAGAGGGAAAAGCACAGCTTTCCCGGGGACAATTCTGGACCCTTGGGACCATCTAGAATCACCAAGGCCTCAACTTTGCACGGCCTGGGGAACGCTCTTCCGCCTGTCCAGCAATCCCCACGTCAAAACCTTTCTCAGCAGAGGCAGGCACTCTCTCCCTTGTACTAGATAGCTCGGCAGAGCCTTCCGAGAAACATGCTGCGTCATTCAGCTTGAACGTGGGACGCGGAGGGGAGAGTACGCTTTCTCCCCGCTTGGAGGCGCCTTGCGCTTGGCTTCAAAGCTGCCTTGAACAGCACTAGCGGCCCGACGTCTCTGCACGGCAGGGCTGTCGTTGTGGGCCGAGGCTGCGTGTTCTCCCAAAGCGAAAACCGTGCTGGCAATCCCTTTCTAGGAACTCCTCCCACGGCACCCCAGGTTCAGCCCCGGCCGAACGAAAGGTGACCTCAGGCCTCAAGGTGAAGTTCCAGCGTTTCACGTCAGGGGAGCTGGGTGTGCAGGGGTCTCCGATGAGGCCATACTCCAACACGGAGTGCCTTAACCCGGCGACGCTCCTGGGGACACACAGGGTAGGTGCCCATTCACCAGGTTCGCATGGTGATCTCTCTCCGTGCCGGAACGGCGGCCTCCGGCTTCTGAGCAGCCTTCGCGTAAGCAGGCCCCTGGAGACAGCTCTTCACATTCATAGCTAGGGCAGTGTACTCCTCTCTGGGTTGCCCAGGTTGAGTGGCCCAGTCGTCAGAGAGACTGGCGAAAGCAGCGCTGGGCGGGCTCCCTTTGCCAGTCAGTCGAACGGCCTCCTTGGCTGAAAGAGAACTGCAGTGCCAAAAGACACCGCGCTGACGACTGGCTCCGGGAAGAGACTCGGGACAGCACTCTCACAGAAGCGAAAGCTAGGCCGTGGGCCCAGCCTGAGGAGCAGTACGTACGTTTGCCACACTTCTTTACACAGCTAGGCGTGAGCCAGAGAGCCTTGGTCACTGAGGCCTACCTAAGGTACTGCCATACTTACCCAGTAGATCCCACGCAGAGGTCCCTGTGCCCCAAAGGGCCTCCACGGAAGGGCCCTGTTCCTCCCGTTGTGTTTCCTTGAGGTAATCAGAAACCGCTGAGGATACCTGTAGGAGCTCAGGTATGAAGCTGGGCGACCCTGGCCAAACCTGATTCCCCTCCGTGCTAGACGAGACAGTGGCGGGTCCTCATCTGCCTGAAGCACACTCCTCGCGCGCACCTTCTCTTTGCTGCCGGAAGGCCTCACGTAAGGAGTCTGAGTTGACTCGTGACAGAAGAAGTCTGAGTTGACTCGTGTGAGGCCTGCTGCTCTCCGTTCCTTGCTGGGAGCTTCAGCAGGAGCGCTCTGGAGCTCGCCGGCAGGAGAATTGTGAGTCCCCCCCGCCCCACCCCGGCCTCAAGCAAAAGTCCAGATTTCCCCCGTTAGTAACACCTCGGAGTGCCAGAGGGAGCGGAGGGGCATGCGTTAACGGAATGCTTCAACCGTGGAAGGTATTTCACGAGACACTGTGCACTCACGTTCGTTGTAACAACTGTCAAAGGGCACTCACTGTATGCCTTCCAACTCCTCGGCCGCGTTGGAGCCCCAGGAAGTAAATGCGTTCGTTTGACTAAGCTCCGTGAACGTGCAGCGGTGATGGCGAAGCGCTGCCCTGTTCGCTCGAAAGCTCTCGTTCGTGCGGCCTTCACACGGCCTCAAGGTACGCAGTTCTAAACAGCCTTCCATTCCATGCTGGTGTGCCAAGCCCCCCACCCACCCGCAGGGAGGAATTTGGGCTCTTCTGAGAAACACCAGTGTGCGCCACACGTGAAACCAGGGCGTCTCCCCCAGGACGTCGCCGACCGGCAGCCGGATGCCAGAGGTGTACTTCCAGCCGGAAAAAGAGGGAAAAGCACAGCTTTCCCGGGGACAATTCTGGACCCTTGGGACCATCCAGAATCACCAAGGCCTCAACTTTGCACGGCCTGGGGAACGCTCTTCCGCCTGTCCAGCAATCCCCACGTCAAAACCTTTCTCAGCAGAGGCAGGCACTCTCTCCCTTGTACTAGATAGCTCGGCAGAGCCTTCCGAGAAACATGCTGCGTCATTCAGCTTGAACGTGGGACGCGGAGGGGAGAGTACGCTTTCTCCCCGCTTGGAAGCGCCTTGCGCTTGGCTTCAAAGCTGCCTTGAACAGCACTAGCGGCCCGACGTCTCTGCACGGCAGGGCTGTCGTTGTGGGCCGAGGCTGCGTGTTCTCCCAAAGCGAAAACCGTGCTGGCAATCCCTTTCTAGGAACTCCTCCCACGGCACCCCAGGTTCAGCCCCGGCCGAACGAAAGGTGACCTCAGGCCTCAAGGTGAAGTTCCAGCGTTTCACGTCAGGGGAGCTGGGTGTGCAGGGGTCTCCGATGAGGCCATACTCCAACACGGAGTGCCTTAACCCGGCGACGCTCCTGGGGACACACAGGGTAGGAGCCCATTCACCAGGTTCGCATGGTGATCTCTCTCCGTGCCGGAACGGCGGCCTCCGGCTTCTGAGCAGCCTTCGCGTAAGCAGGCCCCTGGAGACAGCTCTTCACATTCATAGCTAGGGCAGTGTACTCCTCTCTGGGTTGCCCAGGTTGAGTGGCCCAGTCGTCAGAGAGACTGGCGAAAGCAGCGCTGGGCGGACTCCCTTTGCCAGTCAGTCGAACGGCCTCCTTGACTGAAAGAGAACTGCAGTGCCAAAAGACACCGCGCTGACGACTGGCTCCGGGAAGAGACTCGGGACAGCACTCTCACAGAAGCGAAAGCTAGGCCGTGGGCCCAGCCTGAGGAGCAGTACGTACGTTTGCCACACTTCTTTACACAGCTAGGCGTGAGCCAGAGAGCCTTGGTCACTGAGGCCTACCTAAGGTACTGCCATACTTACCCAGTAGATCCCACGCAGAGGTCCCTGTGCCCCAAAGGGCCTCCACGGAAGGGCCCTGTTCCTCCCGTTGTGTTTCCTTGAGGTAATCAGAAACCGCTGAGGATACCTGTAGGAGCTCAGGTATGAAGCTGGGCGACCCTGGCCAAACCTGATTCCCCTCCGTGCTAGACGAGACAGTGGCGGGTCCTCATCTGCCTGAAGCACACTCCTCGCGCGCACCTTCTCTTTGCTGCCGGAAGGCCTCACGTAAGGAGTCTGAGTTGACTCGTGACAGAAGAAGTCTGAGTTGACTCGTGTGAGGCCTGCTGCTCTCCGTTCCTTGCTGGGAGCTTCAGCAGGAGCGCTCTGGAGCTCGCCGGCAGGAGAATTGTGAGTCCCCCCCGCCCCACCCCGGCCTCAAGCAAAAGTCCAGATTTCCCCCGTTAGTAACACCTCGGAGTGCCAGAGGGAGCGGAGGGGCATGCGTTAACGGAATGCTTCAACCGTGGAAGGTATTTCACGAGACACTGTGCACTCACGTTCGTTGTAACAACTGTCAAAGGGCACTCACTGTATGCCTTCCAACTCCTCGGCCGCGTTGGAGCCCCAGGAAGTAAATGCGTTCGTTTGACTAAGCTCCGTGAACGTGCAGCGGTGATGGCGAAGCGCTGCCCTGTTCGCTCGAAAGCTCTCGTTCGTGCGGCCTTCACACGGCCTCAAGGTACGCAGTTCTAAACAGCCTTCCATTCCATGCTGGCGTGCCAAGCCCCCCACCCACCCGCAGGGAGGAATTTGGGCTCTTCTGAGAAACACCAGTGTGCGCCACACGTGAAACCAGGGCGTCTCCCCCAGGACGTCGCCGACCGGCAGCCGGATGCCAGAGGTGTACTTCCAGCCGGAAAAAGAGGGAAAAGCACAGCTTTCCCGGGGACAATTCTGGACCCTTGGGACCATCTAGAATCACCAAGGCCTCAACTTTGCACGGCCTGGGGAACGCTCTTCCGCCTGTCCAGCAATCCCCACGTCAAAACCTTTCTCAGCAGAGGCAGGCACTCTCTCCCTTGTACTAGATAGCTCGGCAGAGCCTTCCGAGAAACATGCTGCGTCATTCAGCTTGAACGTGGGACGCGGAGGGGAGAGTACGCTTTCTCCCCGCTTGGAGGCGCCTTGCGCTTGGCTTCAAAGCTGCCTTGAACAGCACTAGCGGCCCGACGTCTCTGCACGGCAGGGCTGTCGTTGTGGGCCGAGGCTGCGTGTTCTCCCAAAGCGAAAACCGTGCTGGCAATCCCTTTCTAGGAACTCCTCCCACGGCACCCCAGGTTCAGCCCCGGCCGAACGAAAGGTGACCTCAGGCCTCAAGGTGAAGTTCCAGCGTTTCACGTCAGGGGAGCTGGGTGTGCAGGGGTCTCCGATGAGGCCATACTCCAACACGGAGTGCCTTAACCCGGCGACGCTCCTGGGGACACACAGGGTAGGAGCCCATTCACCAGGTTCGCATGGTGATCTCTCTCCGTGCCGGAACGGCGGCCTCCGGCTTCTGAGCAGCCTTCGCGTAAGCAGGCCCCTGGAGACAGCTCTTCACATTCATAGCTAGGGCAGTGTACTCCTCTCTGGGTTGCCCAGGTTGAGTGGCCCAGTCGTCAGAGAGACTGGCGAAAGCAGCGCTGGGCGGACTCCCTTTGCCAGTCAGTCGAACGGCCTCCTTGACTGAAAGAGAACTGCAGTGCCAAAAGACACCGCGCTGACGACTGGCTCCGGGAAGAGACTCGGGACAGCACTCTCACAGAAGCGAAAGCTAGGCCGTGGGCCCAGCCTGAGGAGCAGTACGTACGTTTGCCACACTTCTTTACACAGCTAGGCGTGAGCCAGAGAGCCTTGGTCACTGAGGCCTACCTAAGGTACTGCCATACTTACCCAGTAGATCCCACGCAGAGGTCCCTGTGCCCCAAAGGGCCTCCACGGAAGGGCCCTGTTCCTCCCGTTGTGTTTCCTTGAGGTAATCAGAAACCGCTGAGGATACCTGTAGGAGCTCAGGTATGAAGCTGGGCGACCCTGGCCAAACCTGATTCCCCTCCGTGCTAGACGAGACAGTGGCGGGTCCTCATCTGCCTGAAGCACACTCCTCGCGCGCACCTTCTCTTTGCTGCCGGAAGGCCTCACGTAAGGAGTCTGAGTTGACTCGTGACAGAAGAAGTCTGAGTTGACTCGTGTGAGGCCTGCTGCTCTCCGTTCCTTGCTGGGAGCTTCAGCAGGAGCGCTCTGGAGCTCGCCGGCAGGAGAATTGTGAGTCCCCCCCGCCCCACCCCGGCCTCAAGCAAAAGTCCAGATTTCCCCCGTTAGTAACACCTCGGAGTGCCAGAGGGAGCGGAGGGGCATGCGTTAACGGAATGCTTCAACCGTGGAAGGTATTTCACGAGACACTGTGCACTCACGTTCGTTGTAACAACTGTCAAAGGGCACTCACTGTATGCCTTCCAACTCCTCGGCCGCGTTGGAGCCCCAGGAAGTAAATGCGTTCGTTTGACTAAGCTCCGTGAACGTGCAGCGGTGATGGCGAAGCGCTGCCCTGTTCGCTCGAAAGCTCTCGTTCGTGCGGCCTTCACACGGCCTCAAGGTACGCAGTTCTAAACAGCCTTCCATTCCATGCTGGTGTGCCAAGCCCCCCACCCACCCGCAGGGAGGAATTTGGGCTCTTCTGAGAAACACCAGTGTGCGCCACACGTGAAACCAGGGCGTCTCCCCCAGGACGTCGCCGACCGGCAGCCGGATGCCAGAGGTGTACTTCCAGCCGGAAAAAGAGGGAAAAGCACAGCTTTCCCGGGGACAATTCTGGACCCTTGGGACCATCCAGAATCACCAAGGCCTCAACTTTGCACGGCCTGGGGAACGCTCTTCCGCCTGTCCAGCAATCCCCACGTCAAAACCTTTCTCAGCAGAGGCAGGCACTCTCTCCCTTGTACTAGATAGCTCGGCAGAGCCTTCCGAGAAACATGCTGCGTCATTCAGCTTGAACGTGGGACGCGGAGGGGAGAGTACGCTTTCTCCCCGCTTGGAAGCGCCTTGCGCTTGGCTTCAAAGCTGCCTTGAACAGCACTAGCGGCCCGACGTCTCTGCACGGCAGGGCTGTCGTTGTGGGCCGAGGCTGCGTGTTCTCCCAAAGCGAAAACCGTGCTGGCAATCCCTTTCTAGGAACTCCTCCCACGGCACCCCAGGTTCAGCCCCGGCCGAACGAAAGGTGACCTCAGGCCTCAAGGTGAAGTTCCAGCGTTTCACGTCAGGGGAGCTGGGTGTGCAGGGGTCTCCGATGAGGCCATACTCCAACACGGAGTGCCTTAACCCGGCGACGCTCCTGGGGACACACAGGGTAGGAGCCCATTCACCAGGTTCGCATGGTGATCTCTCTCCGTGCCGGAACGGCGGCCTCCGGCTTCTGAGCAGCCTTCGCGTAAGCAGGCCCCTGGAGACAGCTCTTCACATTCATAGCTAGGGCAGTGTACTCCTCTCTGGGTTGCCCAGGTTGAGTGGCCCAGTCGTCAGAGAGACTGGCGAAAGCAGCGCTGGGCGGACTCCCTTTGCCAGTCAGTCGAACGGCCTCCTTGACTGAAAGAGAACTGCAGTGCCAAAAGACACCGCGCTGACGACTGGCTCCGGGAAGAGACTCGGGACAGCACTCTCACAGAAGCGAAAGCTAGGCCGTGGGCCCAGCCTGAGGAGCAGTACGTACGTTTGCCACACTTCTTTACACAGCTAGGCGTGAGCCAGAGAGCCTTGGTCACTGAGGCCTACCTAAGGTACTGCCATACTTACCCAGTAGATCCCACGCAGAGGTCCCTGTGCCCCAAAGGGCCTCCACGGAAGGGCCCTGTTCCTCCCGTTGTGTTTCCTTGAGGTAATCAGAAACCGCTGAGGATACCTGTAGGAGCTCAGGTATGAAGCTGGGCGACCCTGGCCAAACCTGATTCCCCTCCGTGCTAGACGAGACAGTGGCGGGTCCTCATCTGCCTGAAGCACACTCCTCGCGCGCACCTTCTCTTTGCTGCCGGAAGGCCTCACGTAAGGAGTCTGAGTTGACTCGTGACAGAAGAAGTCTGAGTTGACTCGTGTGAGGCCTGCTGCTCTCCGTTCCTTGCTGGGAGCTTCAGCAGGAGCGCTCTGGAGCTCGCCGGCAGGAGAATTGTGAGTCCCCCCCGCCCCACCCCGGCCTCAAGCAAAAGTCCAGATTTCCCCCGTTAGTAACACCTCGGAGTGCCAGAGGGAGCGGAGGGGCATGCGTTAACGGAATGCTTCAACCGTGGAAGGTATTTCACGAGACACTGTGCACTCACGTTCGTTGTAACAACTGTCAAAGGGCACTCACTGTATGCCTTCCAACTCCTCGGCCGCGTTGGAGCCCCAGGAAGTAAATGCGTTCGTTTGACTAAGCTCCGTGAACGTGCAGCGGTGATGGCGAAGCGCTGCCCTGTTCGCTCGAAAGCTCTCGTTCGTGCGGCCTTCACACGGCCTCAAGGTACGCAGTTCTAAACAGCCTTCCATTCCATGCTGGTGTGCCAAGCCCCCCACCCACCCGCAGGGAGGAATTTGGGCTCTTCTGAGAAACACCAGTGTGCGCCACACGTGAAACCAGGGCGTCTCCCCCAGGACGTCGCCGACCGGCAGCCGGATGCCAGAGGTGTACTTCCAGCCGGAAAAAGAGGGAAAAGCACAGCTTTCCCGGGGACAATTCTGGACCCTTGGGACCATCCAGAATCACCAAGGCCTCAACTTTGCACGGCCTGGGGAACGCTCTTCCGCCTGTCCAGCAATCCCCACGTCAAAACCTTTCTCAGCAGAGGCAGGCACTCTCTCCCTTGTACTAGATAGCTCGGCAGAGCCTTCCGAGAAACATGCTGCGTCATTCAGCTTGAACGTGGGACGCGGAGGGGAGAGTACGCTTTCTCCCCGCTTGGAAGCGCCTTGCGCTTGGCTTCAAAGCTGCCTTGAACAGCACTAGCGGCCCGACGTCTCTGCACGGCAGGGCTGTCGTTGTGGGCCGAGGCTGCGTGTTCTCCCAAAGCGAAAACCGTGCTGGCAATCCCTTTCTAGGAACTCCTCCCACGGCACCCCAGGTTCAGCCCCGGCCGAACGAAAGGTGACCTCAGGCCTCAAGGTGAAGTTCCAGCGTTTCACGTCAGGGGAGCTGGGTGTGCAGGGGTCTCCGATGAGGCCATACTCCAACACGGAGTGCCTTAACCCGGCGACGCTCCTGGGGACACACAGGGTAGGAGCCCATTCACCAGGTTCGCATGGTGATCTCTCTCCGTGCCGGAACGGCGGCCTCCGGCTTCTGAGCAGCCTTCGCGTAAGCAGGCCCCTGGAGACAGCTCTTCACATTCATAGCTAGGGCAGTGTACTCCTCTCTGGGTTGCCCAGGTTGAGTGGCCCAGTCGTCAGAGAGACTGGCGAAAGCAGCGCTGGGCGGACTCCCTTTGCCAGTCAGTCGAACGGCCTCCTTGACTGAAAGAGAACTGCAGTGCCAAAAGACACCGCGCTGACGACTGGCTCCGGGAAGAGACTCGGGACAGCACTCTCACAGAAGCGAAAGCTAGGCCGTGGGCCCAGCCTGAGGAGCAGTACGTACGTTTGCCACACTTCTTTACACAGCTAGGCGTGAGCCAGAGAGCCTTGGTCACTGAGGCCTACCTAAGGTACTGCCATACTTACCCAGTAGATCCCACGCAGAGGTCCCTGTGCCCCAAAGGGCCTCCACGGAAGGGCCCTGTTCCTCCCGTTGTGTTTCCTTGAGGTAATCAGAAACCGCTGAGGATACCTGTAGGAGCTCAGGTATGAAGCTGGGCGACCCTGGCCAAACCTGATTCCCCTCCGTGCTAGACGAGACAGTGGCGGGTCCTCATCTGCCTGAAGCACACTCCTCGCGCGCACCTTCTCTTTGCTGCCGGAAGGCCTCACGTAAGGAGTCTGAGTTGACTCGTGACAGAAGAAGTCTGAGTTGACTCGTGTGAGGCCTGCTGCTCTCCGTTCCTTGCTGGGAGCTTCAGCAGGAGCGCTCTGGAGCTCGCCGGCAGGAGAATTGTGAGTCCCCCCCGCCCCACCCCGGCCTCAAGCAAAAGTCCAGATTTCCCCCGTTAGTAACACCTCGGAGTGCCAGAGGGAGCGGAGGGGCATACGTTAACGGAATGCTTCAACCGTGGAAGGTATTTCACGAGACACTGTGCACTCACGTTCGTTGTAACAACTGTCAAAGGGCACTCACTGTATGCCTTCCAACTCCTCGGCCGCGTTGGAGCCCCAGGAAGTAAATGCGTTCGTTTGACTAAGCTCCGTGAACGTGCAGCGGTGATGGCGAAGCGCTGCCCTGTTCGCTCGAAAGCTCTCGTTCGTGCGGCCTTCACACGGCCTCAAGGTACGCAGTTCTAAACAGCCTTCCATTCCATGCTGGTGTGCCAAGCCCCCCACCCACCCGCAGGGAGGAATTTGGGCTCTTCTGAGAAACACCAGTGTGCGCCACACGTGAAACCAGGGCGTCTCCCCCAGGACGTCGCCGACCGGCAGCCGGATGCCAGAGGTGTACTTCCAGCCGGAAAAAGAGGGAAAAGCACAGCTTTCCCGGGGACAATTCTGGACCCTTGGGACCATCCAGAATCACCAAGGCCTCAACTTTGCACGGCCTGGGGAACGCTCTTCCGCCTGTCCAGCAATCCCCACGTCAAAACCTTTCTCAGCAGAGGCAGGCACTCTCTCCCTTGTACTAGATAGCTCGGCAGAGCCTTCCGAGAAACATGCTGCGTCATTCAGCTTGAACGTGGGACGCGGAGGGGAGAGTACGCTTTCTCCCCGCTTGGAGGCGCCTTGCGCTTGGCTTCAAAGCTGCCTTGAACAGCACTAGCGGCCCGACGTCTCTGCACGGCAGGGCTGTCGTTGTGGGCCGAGGCTGCGTGTTCTCCCAAAGCGAAAACCGTGCTGGCAATCCCTTTCTAGGAACTCCTCCCACGGCACCCCAGGTTCAGCCCCGGCCGAACGAAAGGTGACCTCAGGCCTCAAGGTGAAGTTCCAGCGTTTCACGTCAGGGGAGCTGGGTGTGCAGGGGTCTCCGATGAGGCCATACTCCAACACGGAGTGCCTTAACCCGGCGACGCTCCTGGGGACACACAGGGTAGGAGCCCATTCACCAGGTTCGCATGGTGATCTCTCTCCGTGCCGGAACGGCGGCCTCCGGCTTCTGAGCAGCCTTCGCGTAAGCAGGCCCCTGGAGACAGCTCTTCACATTCATAGCTAGGGCAGTGTACTCCTCTCTGGGTTGCCCAGGTTGAGTGGCCCAGTCGTCAGAGAGACTGGCGAAAGCAGCGCTGGGCGGACTCCCTTTGCCAGTCAGTCGAACGGCCTCCTTGACTGAAAGAGAACTGCAGTGCCAAAAGACACCGCGCTGACGACTGGCTCCGGGAAGAGACTCGGGACAGCACTCTCACAGAAGCGAAAGCTAGGCCGTGGGCCCAGCCTGAGGAGCAGTACGTACGTTTGCCACACTTCTTTACACAGCTAGGCGTGAGCCAGAGAGCCTTGGTCACTGAGGCCTACCTAAGGTACTGCCATACTTACCCAGTAGATCCCACGCAGAGGTCCCTGTGCCCCAAAGGGCCTCCACGGAAGGGCCCTGTTCCTCCCGTTGTGTTTCCTTGAGGTAATCAGAAACCGCTGAGGATACCTGTAGGAGCTCAGGTATGAAGCTGGGCGACCCTGGCCAAACCTGATTCCCCTCCGTGCTAGACGAGACAGTGGCGGGTCCTCATCTGCCTGAAGCACACTCCTCGCGCGCACCTTCTCTTTGCTGCCGGAAGGCCTCACGTAAGGAGTCTGAGTTGACTCGTGACAGAAGAAGTCTGAGTTGACTCGTGTGAGGCCTGCTGCTCTCCGTTCCTTGCTGGGAGCTTCAGCAGGAGCGCTCTGGAGCTCGCCGGCAGGAGAACTGTGAGTCCCCCCCGCCCCACCCCGGCCTCAAGCAAAAGTCCAGATTTCCCCCGTTAGTAACACCTCGGAGTGCCAGAGGGAGCGGAGGGGCATGCGTTAACGGAATGCTTCAACCGTGGAAGGTATTTCACGAGACACTGTGCACTCACGTTCGTTGTAACAACTGTCAAAGGGCACTCACTGTATGCCTTCCAACTCCTCGGCCGCGTTGGAGCCCCAGGAAGTAAATGCGTTCGTTTGACTAAGCTCCGTGAACGTGCAGCGGTGATGGCGAAGCGCTGCCCTGTTCGCTCGAAAGCTCTCGTTCGTGCGGCCTTCACACGGCCTCAAGGTACGCAGTTCTAAACAGCCTTCCATTCCATGCTGGTGTGCCAAGCCCCCCACCCACCCGCAGGGAGGAATTTGGGCTCTTCTGAGAAACACCAGTGTGCGCCACACGTGAAACCAGGGCGTCTCCCCCAGGACGTCGCCGACCGGCAGCCGGATGCCAGAGGTGTACTTCCAGCCGGAAAAAGAGGGAAAAGCACAGCTTTCCCGGGGACAATTCTGGACCCTTGGGACCATCCAGAATCACCAAGGCCTCAACTTTGCACGGCCTGGGGAACGCTCTTCCGCCTGTCCAGCAATCCCCACGTCAAAACCTTTCTCAGCAGAGGCAGGCACTCTCTCCCTTGTACTAGATAGCTCGGCAGAGCCTTCCGAGAAACATGCTGCGTCATTCAGCTTGAACGTGGGACGCGGAGGGGAGAGTACGCTTTCTCCCCGCTTGGAGGCGCCTTGCGCTTGGCTTCAAAGCTGCCTTGAACAGCACTAGCGGCCCGACGTCTCTGCACGGCAGGGCTGTCGTTGTGGGCCGAGGCTGCGTGTTCTCCCAAAGCGAAAACCGTGCTGGCAATCCCTTTCTAGGAACTCCTCCCACGGCACCCCAGGTTCAGCCCCGGCCGAACGAAAGGTGACCTCAGGCCTCAAGGTGAAGTTCCAGCGTTTCACGTCAGGGGAGCTGGGTGTGCAGGGGTCTCCGATGAGGCCATACTCCAACACGGAGTGCCTTAACCCGGCGACGCTCCTGGGGACACACAGGGTAGGAGCCCATTCACCAGGTTCGCATGGTGATCTCTCTCCGTGCCGGAACGGCGGCCTCCGGCTTCTGAGCAGCCTTCGCGTAAGCAGGCCCCTGGAGACAGCTCTTCACATTCATAGCTAGGGCAGTGTACTCCTCTCTGGGTTGCCCAGGTTGAGTGGCCCAGTCGTCAGAGAGACTGGCGAAAGCAGCGCTGGGCGGACTCCCTTTGCCAGTCAGTCGAACGGCCTCCTTGACTGAAAGAGAACTGCAGTGCCAAAAGACACCGCGCTGACGACTGGCTCCGGGAAGAGACTCGGGACAGCACTCTCACAGAAGCGAAAGCTAGGCCGTGGGCCCAGCCTGAGGAGCAGTACGTACGTTTGCCACACTTCTTTACACAGCTAGGCGTGAGCCAGAGAGCCTT
The DNA here is from genome assembly GCF_039906515.1 of Pseudorca crassidens. NCBI lineage: Eukaryota > Metazoa > Chordata > Mammalia > Artiodactyla > Delphinidae > Pseudorca > Pseudorca crassidens. The sequence continues at coordinate 64,874 of NW_027136153.1, forward strand.
GGTCACTGAGGCCTACCTAAGGTACTGCCATACTTACCCAGTAGATCCCACGCAGAGGTCCCTGTTCCCAAACTGGCCTCCACGGAAGGGCCCTGTTCCTCCCGTTGTGTTTCCTTGAGGTAATCAGAAACCGTTGAGGATACCTGTAGGAGCTCAGGTATGAAGCTGGGCGACCCTGGCCAAACCTGATTCCCCTCCGTGCTAGACGAGACAGTGGCGGGTCCTCAGCTGCCTGAAGCACACTCCTCGCGCGCACCTTCTCTTTGCTGCCGGAAGGCCTCACGTAAGGAGTCTGAGTTGACTCGTGACAGAAGAAGTCTGAGTTGACTCGTGTGAGGCCTGCTGCTCTCCGTTCCTTGCTGGGAGCTTCAGCAGGAGCGCTCTGGAGCTCGCCGGCAGGAGAACTGTGAGTCCCCCACGCCCCACCCCGGCCTCAAGCAAAAGTCCAGATTTCCCCCGTTAGTAACACCTCGGAGTGCCAGAGGGAGCGGAGGGGCATGCGTTAACGGAATGCTTCAACCGTGGAAGGTATTTCACGAGACACTGTGCACTCACGTTCGTTGTAACAACTGTCAAAGGGCACTCACTGTATGCCTTCCAACTCCTCGGCCGCGTTGGAGCCCCAGGAAGTAAATGCGTTCGTTTGACTAAGCTCCGTGAACGTGCAGCGGTGATGGCGAAGCGCTGCCCTGTTCGCTCGAAAGCTCTCGTTCGTGCGGCCTTCACACGGCCTCAAGGTACGCAGTTCTAAACAGCCTTCCATTCCATGCTGGTGTGCCAAGCCCCCCACCCACCCGCAGGGAGGAATTTGGGCTCTTCTGAGAAACACCAGTGTGCGCCACACGTGAAACCAGGGCGTCTCCCCCAGGACGTCGCCGACCGGCAGCCGGATGCCAGAGGTGTACTTCCAGCCGGAAAAAGAGGGAAAAGCACAGCTTTCCCGGGGACAATTCTGGACCCTTGGGACCATCCAGAATCACCAAGGCCTCAACTTTGCACGGCCTGGGGAACGCTCTTCCGCCTGTCCAGCAATCCCCACGTCAAAACCTTTCTCAGCAGAGGCAGGCACTCTCTCCCTTGTACTAGATAGCTCGGCAGAGCCTTCCGAGAAACATGCTGCGTCATTCAGCTTGAACGTGGGACGCGGAGGGGAGAGTACGCTTTCTCCCCGCTTGGAGGCGCCTTGCGCTTGGCTTCAAAGCTGCCTTGAACAGCACTAGCGGCCCGACGTCTCTGCACGGCAGGGCTGTCGTTGTGGGCCGAGGCTGCGTGTTCTCCCAAAGCGAAAACCGTGCTGGCAATCCCTTTCTAGGAACTCCTCCCACGGCACCCCAGGTTCAGCTCCGGCCGAACGAAAGGTGACCTCAGGCCTCAAGGTGAAGTTCCAGCGTTTCACGTCAGGGGAGCTGGGTGTGCAGGGGTCTCCGATGAGGTCATACTCCACCACGGAGTGCCTTAACCCTGCGACGCTCCTGGGGACACACAGGGTAGGAGCCCATTCACCAGGTTCGCATGATGACCTCTCTCCGTGCCGGAACGGCGGCCTCCGGCTTCTGAGGAGCCTTCGCGTAAGCAGGCCCCTGGAGACAGCTCTTCACATTCATAGCTAGGGCAGTGTACTCCTCTCTGGGTTGCCCAGGTTGAGTGGCCCAGTCGTCAGAGAGACTGGCGAAAGCAGCGCTGGGCGGGCTCCCTTTGCCAGTCAGTCGAACGGCCTCCTTGACTGAAAGAGAACTGCAGTGCCAAAAGACACCGCGCTGACGACTGGCTCCGGGAAGAGACTCGGGACAGCACTCTCACAGAAGCGAAAGCTAGGCCGTGGGCCCAGCCTGAGGAGCAGTACGTACGTTTGCCACACTTCTTTACACAGCTAGGCGTGAGCCAGAGAGCCTTGGTCACTGAGGCCTACCTAAGGTACTGCCATACTTACCCAGTAGATCCCACGCAGAGGTCCCTGTGCCCCAAAGGGCCTCCACGGAAGGGCCCTGTTCCTCCCGTTGTGTTTCCTTGAGGTAATCAGAAACCGCTGAGGATACCTGTAGGAGCTCAGGTATGAAGCTGGGCGACCCTGGCCAAACCTGATTCCCCTCCGTGCTAGACGAGACAGTGGCGGGTCCTCATCTGCCTGAAGCACACTCCTCGCGCGCACCTTCTCTTTGCTGCCGGAAGGCCTCACGTAAGGAGTCTGAGTTGACTCGTGACAGAAGAAGTCTGAGTTGACTCGTGTGAGGCCTGCTGCTCTCCGTTCCTTGCTGGGAGCTTCAGCAGGAGCGCTCTGGAGCTCGCCGGCAGGAGAATTGTGAGTCCCCCCCGCCCCACCCCGGCCTCAAGCAAAAGTCCAGATTTCCCCCGTTAGTAACACCTCGGAGTGCCAGAGGGAGCGGAGGGGCATGCGTTAACGGAATGCTTCAACCGTGGAAGGTATTTCACGAGACACTGTGCACTCACGTTCGTTGTAACAACTGTCAAAGGGCACTCACTGTATGCCTTCCAACTCCTCGGCCGCGTTGGAGCCCCAGGAAGTAAATGCGTTCGTTTGACTAAGCTCCGTGAACGTGCAGCGGTGATGGCGAAGCGCTGCCCTGTTCGCTCGAAAGCTCTCGTTCGTGCGGCCTTCACACGGCCTCAAGGTACGCAGTTCTAAACAGCCTTCCATTCCATGCTGGCGTGCCAAGCCCCCCACCCACCCGCAGGGAGGAATTTGGGCTCTTCTGAGAAACACCAGTGTGCGCCACACGTGAAACCAGGGCGTCTCCCCCAGGACGTCGCCGACCGGCAGCCGGATGCCAGAGGTGTACTTCCAGCCGGAAAAAGAGGGAAAAGCACAGCTTTCCCGGGGACAATTCTGGACCCTTGGGACCATCTAGAATCACCAAGGCCTCAACTTTGCACGGCCTGGGGAACGCTCTTCCGCCTGTCCAGCAATCCCCACGTCAAAACCTTTCTCAGCAGAGGCAGGCACTCTCTCCCTTGTACTAGATAGCTCGGCAGAGCCTTCCGAGAAACATGCTGCGTCATTCAGCTTGAACGTGGGACGCGGAGGGGAGAGTACGCTTTCTCCCCGCTTGGAGGCGCCTTGCGCTTGGCTTCAAAGCTGCCTTGAACAGCACTAGCGGCCCGACGTCTCTGCACGGCAGGGCTGTCGTTGTGGGCCGAGGCTGCGTGTTCTCCCAAAGCGAAAACCGTGCTGGCAATCCCTTTCTAGGAACTCCTCCCACGGCACCCCAGGTTCAGCCCCGGCCGAACGAAAGGTGACCTCAGGCCTCAAGGTGAAGTTCCAGCGTTTCACGTCAGGGGAGCTGGGTGTGCAGGGGTCTCCGATGAGGCCATACTCCAACACGGAGTGCCTTAACCCGGCGACGCTCCTGGGGACACACAGGGTAGGTGCCCATTCACCAGGTTCGCATGGTGATCTCTCTCCGTGCCGGAACGGCGGCCTCCGGCTTCTGAGCAGCCTTCGCGTAAGCAGGCCCCTGGAGACAGCTCTTCACATTCATAGCTAGGGCAGTGTACTCCTCTCTGGGTTGCCCAGGTTGAGTGGCCCAGTCGTCAGAGAGACTGGCGAAAGCAGCGCTGGGCGGACTCCCTTTGCCAGTCAGTCGAACGGCCTCCTTGACTGAAAGAGAACTGCAGTGCCAAAAGACACCGCGCTGACGACTGGCTCCGGGAAGAGACTCGGGACAGCACTCTCACAGAAGCGAAAGCTAGGCCGTGGGCCCAGCCTGAGGAGCAGTACGTACGTTTGCCACACTTCTTTACACAGCTAGGCGTGAGCCAGAGAGCCTTGGTCACTGAGGCCTACCTAAGGTACTGCCATACTTACCCAGTAGATCCCACGCAGAGGTCCCTGTGCCCCAAAGGGCCTCCACGGAAGGGCCCTGTTCCTCCCGTTGTGTTTCCTTGAGGTAATCAGAAACCGCTGAGGATACCTGTAGGAGCTCAGGTATGAAGCTGGGCGACCCTGGCCAAACCTGATTCCCCTCCGTGCTAGACGAGACAGTGGCGGGTCCTCATCTGCCTGAAGCACACTCCTCGCGCGCACCTTCTCTTTGCTGCCGGAAGGCCTCACGTAAGGAGTCTGAGTTGACTCGTGACAGAAGAAGTCTGAGTTGACTCGTGTGAGGCCTGCTGCTCTCCGTTCCTTGCTGGGAGCTTCAGCAGGAGCGCTCTGGAGCTCGCCGGCAGGAGAATTGTGAGTCCCCCCCGCCCCACCCCGGCCTCAAGCAAAAGTCCAGATTTCCCCCGTTAGTAACACCTCGGAGTGCCAGAGGGAGCGGAGGGGCATGCGTTAACGGAATGCTTCAACCGTGGAAGGTATTTCACGAGACACTGTGCACTCACGTTCGTTGTAACAACTGTCAAAGGGCACTCACTGTATGCCTTCCAACTCCTCGGCCGCGTTGGAGCCCCAGGAAGTAAATGCGTTCGTTTGACTAAGCTCCGTGAACGTGCAGCGGTGATGGCGAAGCGCTGCCCTGTTCGCTCGAAAGCTCTCGTTCGTGCGGCCTTCACACGGCCTCAAGGTACGCAGTTCTAAACAGCCTTCCATTCCATGCTGGCGTGCCAAGCCCCCCACCCACCCGCAGGGAGGAATTTGGGCTCTTCTGAGAAACACCAGTGTGCGCCACACGTGAAACCAGGGCGTCTCCCCCAGGACGTCGCCGACCGGCAGCCGGATGCCAGAGGTGTACTTCCAGCCGGAAAAAGAGGGAAAAGCACAGCTTTCCCGGGGACAATTCTGGACCCTTGGGACCATCTAGAATCACCAAGGCCTCAACTTTGCACGGCCTGGGGAACGCTCTTCCGCCTGTCCAGCAATCCCCACGTCAAAACCTTTCTCAGCAGAGGCAGGCACTCTCTCCCTTGTACTAGATAGCTCGGCAGAGCCTTCCGAGAAACATGCTGCGTCATTCAGCTTGAACGTGGGACGCGGAGGGGAGAGTACGCTTTCTCCCCGCTTGGAGGCGCCTTGCGCTTGGCTTCAAAGCTGCCTTGAACAGCACTAGCGGCCCGACGTCTCTGCACGGCAGGGCTGTCGTTGTGGGCCGAGGCTGCGTGTTCTCCCAAAGCGAAAACCGTGCTGGCAATCCCTTTCTAGGAACTCCTCCCACGGCACCCCAGGTTCAGCCCCGGCCGAACGAAAGGTGACCTCAGGCCTCAAGGTGAAGTTCCAGCGTTTCACGTCAGGGGAGCTGGGTGTGCAGGGGTCTCCGATGAGGCCATACTCCAACACGGAGTGCCTTAACCCGGCGACGCTCCTGGGGACACACAGGGTAGGTGCCCATTCACCAGGTTCGCATGGTGATCTCTCTCCGTGCCGGAACGGCGGCCTCCGGCTTCTGAGCAGCCTTCGCGTAAGCAGGCCCCTGGAGACAGCTCTTCACATTCATAGCTAGGGCAGTGTACTCCTCTCTGGGTTGCCCAGGTTGAGTGGCCCAGTCGTCAGAGAGACTGGCGAAAGCAGCGCTGGGCGGACTCCCTTTGCCAGTCAGTCGAACGGCCTCCTTGACTGAAAGAGAACTGCAGTGCCAAAAGACACCGCGCTGACGACTGGCTCCGGGAAGAGACTCGGGACAGCACTCTCACAGAAGCGAAAGCTAGGCCGTGGGCCCAGCCTGAGGAGCAGTACGTACGTTTGCCACACTTCTTTACACAGCTAGGCGTGAGCCAGAGAGCCTTGGTCACTGAGGCCTACCTAAGGTACTGCCATACTTACCCAGTAGATCCCACGCAGAGGTCCCTGTGCCCCAAAGGGCCTCCACGGAAGGGCCCTGTTCCTCCCGTTGTGTTTCCTTGAGGTAATCAGAAACCGCTGAGGATACCTGTAGGAGCTCAGGTATGAAGCTGGGCGACCCTGGCCAAACCTGATTCCCCTCCGTGCTAGACGAGACAGTGGCGGGTCCTCATCTGCCTGAAGCACACTCCTCGCGCGCACCTTCTCTTTGCTGCCGGAAGGCCTCACGTAAGGAGTCTGAGTTGACTCGTGACAGAAGAAGTCTGAGTTGACTCGTGTGAGGCCTGCTGCTCTCCGTTCCTTGCTGGGAGCTTCAGCAGGAGCGCTCTGGAGCTCGCCGGCAGGAGAATTGTGAGTCCCCCCCGCCCCACCCCGGCCTCAAGCAAAAGTCCAGATTTCCCCCGTTAGTAACACCTCGGAGTGCCAGAGGGAGCGGAGGGGCATGCGTTAACGGAATGCTTCAACCGTGGAAGGTATTTCACGAGACACTGTGCACTCACGTTCGTTGTAACAACTGTCAAAGGGCACTCACTGTATGCCTTCCAACTCCTCGGCCGCGTTGGAGCCCCAGGAAGTAAATGCGTTCGTTTGACTAAGCTCCGTGAACGTGCAGCGGTGATGGCGAAGCGCTGCCCTGTTCGCTCGAAAGCTCTCGTTCGTGCGGCCTTCACACGGCCTCAAGGTACGCAGTTCTAAACAGCCTTCCATTCCATGCTGGCGTGCCAAGCCCCCCACCCACCCGCAGGGAGGAATTTGGGCTCTTCTGAGAAACACCAGTGTGCGCCACACGTGAAACCAGGGCGTCTCCCCCAGGACGTCGCCGACCGGCAGCCGGATGCCAGAGGTGTACTTCCAGCCGGAAAAAGAGGGAAAAGCACAGCTTTCCCGGGGACAATTCTGGACCCTTGGGACCATCCAGAATCACCAAGGCCTCAACTTTGCACGGCCTGGGGAACGCTCTTCCGCCTGTCCAGCAATCCCCACGTCAAAACCTTTCTCAGCAGAGGCAGGCACTCTCTCCCTTGTACTAGATAGCTCGGCAGAGCCTTCCGAGAAACATGCTGCGTCATTCAGCTTGAACGTGGGACGCGGAGGGGAGAGTACGCTTTCTCCCCGCTTGGAAGCGCCTTGCGCTTGGCTTCAAAGCTGCCTTGAACAGCACTAGCGGCCCGACGTCTCTGCACGGCAGGGCTGTCGTTGTGGGCCGAGGCTGCGTGTTCTCCCAAAGCGAAAACCGTGCTGGCAATCCCTTTCTAGGAACTCCTCCCACGGCACCCCAGGTTCAGCCCCGGCCGAACGAAAGGTGACCTCAGGCCTCAAGGTGAAGTTCCAGCGTTTCACGTCAGGGGAGCTGGGTGTGCAGGGGTCTCCGATGAGGCCATACTCCAACACGGAGTGCCTTAACCCGGCGACGCTCCTGGGGACACACAGGGTAGGAGCCCATTCACCAGGTTCGCATGGTGATCTCTCTCCGTGCCGGAACGGCGGCCTCCGGCTTCTGAGCAGCCTTCGCGTAAGCAGGCCCCTGGAGACAGCTCTTCACATTCATAGCTAGGGCAGTGTACTCCTCTCTGGGTTGCCCAGGTTGAGTGGCCCAGTCGTCAGAGAGACTGGCGAAAGCAGCGCTGGGCGGACTCCCTTTGCCAGTCAGTCGAACGGCCTCCTTGACTGAAAGAGAACTGCAGTGCCAAAAGACACCGCGCTGACGACTGGCTCCGGGAAGAGACTCGGGACAGCACTCTCACAGAAGCGAAAGCTAGGCCGTGGGCCCAGCCTGAGGAGCAGTACGTACGTTTGCCACACTTCTTTACACAGCTAGGCGTGAGCCAGAGAGCCTTGGTCACTGAGGCCTACCTAAGGTACTGCCATACTTACCCAGTAGATCCCACGCAGAGGTCCCTGTGCCCCAAAGGGCCTCCACGGAAGGGCCCTGTTCCTCCCGTTGTGTTTCCTTGAGGTAATCAGAAACCGCTGAGGATACCTGTAGGAGCTCAGGTATGAAGCTGGGCGACCCTGGCCAAACCTGATTCCCCTCCGTGCTAGACGAGACAGTGGCGGGTCCTCAGCTGCCTGAAGCACACTCCTCGCGCGCACCTTCTCTTTGCTGCCGGAAGGCCTCACGTAAGGAGTCTGAGTTGACTCGTGACAGAAGAAGTCTGAGTTGACTCGTGTGAGGCCTGCTGCTCTCCGTTCCTTGCTGGGAGCTTCAGCAGGAGCGCTCTGGAGCTCGCCGGCAGGAGAATTGTGAGTCCCCCCCGCCCCACCCCGGCCTCAAGCAAAAGTCCAGATTTCCCCCGTTAGTAACACCTCGGAGTGCCAGAGGGAGCGGAGGGGCATGCGTTAACGGAATGCTTCAACCGTGGAAGGTATTTCACGAGACACTGTGCACTCACGTTCGTTGTAACAACTGTCAAAGGGCACTCACTGTATGCCTTCCAACTCCTCGGCCGCGTTGGAGCCCCAGGAAGTAAATGCGTTCGTTTGACTAAGCTCCGTGAACGTGCAGCGGTGATGGCGAAGCGCTGCCCTGTTCGCTCGAAAGCTCTCGTTCGTGCGGCCTTCACACGGCCTCAAGGTACGCAGTTCTAAACAGCCTTCCATTCCATGCTGGCGTGCCAAGCCCCCCACCCACCCGCAGGGAGGAATTTGGGCTCTTCTGAGAAACACCAGTGTGCGCCACACGTGAAACCAGGGCGTCTCCCCCAGGACGTCGCCGACCGGCAGCCGGATGCCAGAGGTGTACTTCCAGCCGGAAAAAGAGGGAAAAGCACAGCTTTCCCGGGGACAATTCTGGACCCTTGGGACCATCCAGAATCACCAAGGCCTCAACTTTGCACGGCCTGGGGAACGCTCTTCCGCCTGTCCAGCAATCCCCACGTCAAAACCTTTCTCAGCAGAGGCAGGCACTCTCTCCCTTGTACTAGATAGCTCGGCAGAGCCTTCCGAGAAACATGCTGCGTCATTCAGCTTGAACGTGGGACGCGGAGGGGAGAGTACGCTTTCTCCCCGCTTGGAAGCGCCTTGCGCTTGGCTTCAAAGCTGCCTTGAACAGCACTAGCGGCCCGACGTCTCTGCACGGCAGGGCTGTCGTTGTGGGCCGAGGCTGCGTGTTCTCCCAAAGCGAAAACCGTGCTGGCAATCCCTTTCTAGGAACTCCTCCCACGGCACCCCAGGTTCAGCCCCGGCCGAACGAAAGGTGACCTCAGGCCTCAAGGTGAAGTTCCAGCGTTTCACGTCAGGGGAGCTGGGTGTGCAGGGGTCTCCGATGAGGCCATACTCCAACACGGAGTGCCTTAACCCGGCGACGCTCCTGGGGACACACAGGGTAGGAGCCCATTCACCAGGTTCGCATGGTGATCTCTCTCCGTGCCGGAACGGCGGCCTCCGGCTTCTGAGCAGCCTTCGCGTAAGCAGGCCCCTGGAGACAGCTCTTCACATTCATAGCTAGGGCAGTGTACTCCTCTCTGGGTTGCCCAGGTTGAGTGGCCCAGTCGTCAGAGAGACTGGCGAAAGCAGCGCTGGGCGGACTCCCTTTGCCAGTCAGTCGAACGGCCTCCTTGACTGAAAGAGAACTGCAGTGCCAAAAGACACCGCGCTGACGACTGGCTCCGGGAAGAGACTCGGGACAGCACTCTCACAGAAGCGAAAGCTAGGCCGTGGGCCCAGCCTCAGGAGCAGTACGTACGTTTGCCACACTTCTTTACACAGCTAGGCGTGAGCCAGAGAGCCTTGGTCACTGAGGCCTACCTAAGGTACTGCCATACTTACCCAGTAGATCCCACGCAGAGGTCCCTGTGCCCCAAAGGGCCTCCACGGAAGGGCCCTGTTCCTCCCGTTGTGTTTCCTTGAGGTAATCAGAAACCGCTGAGGATACCTGTAGGAGCTCAGGTATGAAGCTGGGCGACCCTGGCCAAACCTGATTCCCCTCCGTGCTAGACGAGACAGTGGCGGGTCCTCATCTGCCTGAAGCACACTCCTCGCGCGCACCTTCTCTTTGCTGCCGGAAGGCCTCACGTAAGGAGTCTGAGTTGACTCGTGACAGAAGAAGTCTGAGTTGACTCGTGTGAGGCCTGCTGCTCTCCGTTCCTTGCTGGGAGCTTCAGCAGGAGCGCTCTGGAGCTCGCCGGCAGGAGAACTGTGAGTCCCCCCCGCCCCACCCCGGCCTCAAGCAAAAGTCCAGATTTCCCCCGTTAGTAACACCTCGGAGTGCCAGAGGGAGCGGAGGGGCATGCGTTAACGGAATGCTTCAACCGTGGAAGGTATTTCACGAGACACTGTGCACTCACGTTCGTTGTAACAACTGTCAAAGGGCACTCACTGTATGCCTTCCAACTCCTCGGCCGCGTTGGAGCCCCAGGAAGTAAATGCGTTCGTTTGACTAAGCTCCGTGAACGTGCAGCGGTGATGGCGAAGCGCTGCCCTGTTCGCTCGAAAGCTCTCGTTCGTGCGGCCTTCACACGGCCTCAAGGTACGCAGTTCTAAACAGCCTTCCATTCCATGCTGGTGTGCCAAGCCCCCCACCCACCCGCAGGGAGGAATTTGGGCTCTTCTGAGAAACACCAGTGTGCGCCACACGTGAAACCAGGGCGTCTCCCCCAGGACGTCGCCGACCGGCAGCCGGATGCCAGAGGTGTACTTCCAGCCGGAAAAAGAGGGAAAAGCACAGCTTTCCCGGGGACAATTCTGGACCCTTGGGACCATCCAGAATCACCAAGGCCTCAACTTTGCACGGCCTGGGGAACGCTCTTCCGCCTGTCCAGCAATCCCCACGTCAAAACCTTTCTCAGCAGAGGCAGGCACTCTCTCCCTTGTACTAGATAGCTCGGCAGAGCCTTCCGAGAAACATGCTGCGTCATTCAGCTTGAACGTGGGACGCGGAGGGGAGAGTACGCTTTCTCCCCGCTTGGAGGCGCCTTGCGCTTGGCTTCAAAGCTGCCTTGAACAGCACTAGCGGCCCGACGTCTCTGCACGGCAGGGCTGTCGTTGTGGGCCGAGGCTGCGTGTTCTCCCAAAGCGAAAACCGTGCTGGCAATCCCTTTCTAGGAACTCCTCCCACGGCACCCCAGGTTCAGCTCCGGCCGAACGAAAGGTGACCTCAGGCCTCAAGGTGAAGTTCCAGCGTTTCACGTCAGGGGAGCTGGGTGTGCAGGGGTCTCCGATGAGGCCATACTCCAACACGGAGTGCCTTAACCCTGCGACGCTCCTGGGGACACACAGGGTAGGAGCCCATTCACCAGGTTCGCATGATGACCTCTCTCCGTGCCGGAACGGCGGCCTCCGGCTTCTGAGGAACCTTCGCGTAAGCAGGCCCCTGGAGACAGCTCTTCACATTCATAGCTAGGGCAGTGTACTCCTCTCTGGGTTGCCCAGGTTGAGTGGCCCAGTCGTCAGAGAGACTGGCGAAAGCAGCGCTGGGCGGGCTCCCTTTGCCAGTCAGTCGAACGGCCTCCTTGACTGAAAGAGAACTGCAGTGCCAAAAGACACCGCGCTGACGACTGGCTCCGGGAAGAGACTCGGGACAGCACTCTCACAGAAGCGAAAGCTAGGCCGTGGGCCCAGCCTGAGGAGCAGTACGTACGTTTGCCACACTTCTTTACACAGCTAGGCGTGAGCCAGAGAGCCTTGGTCACTGAGGCCTACCTAAGGTACTGCCATACTTACCCAGTAGATCCCACGCAGAGGTCCCTGTGCCCAAACTGGCCTCCACGGAAGGGCCCTGTTCCTCCCGTTGTGTTTCCTTGAGGTAATCAGAAACCGCTGAGGATACCTGTAGGAGCTCAGGTATGAAGCTGGGCGACCCTGGCCAAACCTGATTCCCCTCCGTGCTAGACGAGACAGTGGCGGGTCCTCAGCTGCCTGAAGCACACTCCTCGCGCGCACCTTCTCTTTGCTGCCGGAAGGCCTCACGTAAGGAGTCTGAGTTGACTCGTGACAGAAGAAGTCTGAGTTGACTCGTGTGAGGCCTGCTGCTCTCCGTTCCTTGCTGGGAGCTTCAGCAGGAGCGCTCTGGAGCTCGCCGGCAGGAGAACTGTGAGTCCCCCCCGCCCCACCCCGGCCTCAAGCAAAAGTCCAGATTTCCCCCGTTAGTAACACCTCGGAGTGCCAGAGGGAGCGGAGGGGCATGCGTTAACGGAATGCTTCAACCGTGGAAGGTATTTCACGAGACACTGTGCACTCACGTTCGTTGTAACAACTGTCAAAGGGCACTCACTGTATGCCTTCCAACTCCTCGGCCGCGTTGGAGCCCCAGGAAGTAAATGCGTTCGTTTGACTAAGCTCCGTGAACGTGCAGCGGTGATGGCGAAGCGCTGCCCTGTTCGCTCGAAAGCTCTCGTTCGTGCGGCCTTCACACGGCCTCAAGGTACGCAGTTCTAAACAGCCTTCCATTCCATGCTGGTGTGCCAAGCCCCCCACCCACCCGCAGGGAGGAATTTGGGCTCTTCTGAGAAACACCAGTGTGCGCCACACGTGAAACCAGGGCGTCTCCCCCAGGACGTCGCCGACCGGCAGCCGGATGCCAGAGGTGTACTTCCAGCCGGAAAAAGAGGGAAAAGCACAGCTTTCCCGGGGACAATTCTGGACCCTTGGGACCATCCAGAATCACCAAGGCCTCAACTTTGCACGGCCTGGGGAACGCTCTTCCGCCTGTCCAGCAATCCCCACGTCAAAACCTTTCTCAGCAGAGGCAGGCACTCTCTCCCTTGTACTAGATAGCTCGGCAGAGCCTTCCGAGAAACATGCTGCGTCATTCAGCTTGAACGTGGGACGCGGAGGGGAGAGTACGCTTTCTCCCCGCTTGGAGGCGCCTTGCGCTTGGCTTCAAAGCTGCCTTGAACAGCACTAGCGGCCCGACGTCTCTGCACGGCAGGGCTGTCGTTGTGGGCCGAGGCTGCGTGTTCTCCCAAAGCGAAAACCGTGCTGGCAATCCCTTTCTAGGAACTCCTCCCACGGCACCCCAGGTTCAGCTCCGGCCGAACGAAAGGTGACCTCAGGCCTCAAGGTGAAGTTCCAGCGTTTCACGTCAGGGGAGCTGGGTGTGCAGGGGTCTCCGATGAGGCCATACTCCAACACGGAGTGCCTTAACCCTGCGACGCTCCTGGGGACACACAGGGTAGGAGCCCATTCACCAGGTTCGCATGATGACCTCTCTCCGTGCCGGAACGGCGGCCTCCGGCTTCTGAGGAACCTTCGCGTAAGCAGGCCCCTGGAGACAGCTCTTCACATTCATAGCTAGGGCAGTGTACTCCTCTCTGGGTTGCCCAGGTTGAGTGGCCCAGTCGTCAGAGAGACTGGCGAAAGCAGCGCTGGGCGGGCTCCCTTTGCCAGTCAGTCGAACGGCCTCCTTGACTGAAAGAGAACTGCAGTGCCAAAAGACACCGCGCTGACGACTGGCTCCGGGAAGAGACTCGGGACAGCACTCTCACAGAAGCGAAAGCTAGGCCGTGGGCCCAGCCTGAGGAGCAGTACGTACGTTTGCCACACTTCTTTACACAGCTAGGCGTGAGCCAGAGAGCCTTGGTCACTGAGGCCTACCTAAGGTACTGCCATACTTACCCAGTAGATCCCACGCAGAGGTCCCTGTGCCCAAACTGGCCTCCACGGAAGGGCCCTGTTCCTCCCGTTGTGTTTCCTTGAGGTAATCAGAAACCGCTGAGGATACCTGTAGGAGCTCAGGTATGAAGCTGGGCGACCCTGGCCAAACCTGATTCCCCTCCGTGCTAGACGAGACAGTGGCGGGTCCTCAGCTGCCTGAAGCACACTCCTCGCGCGCACCTTCTCTTTGCTGCCGGAAGGCCTCACGTAAGGAGTCTGAGTTGACTCGTGACAGAAGAAGTCTGAGTTGACTCGTGTGAGGCCTGCTGCTCTCCGTTCCTTGCTGGGAGCTTCAGCAGGAGCGCTCTGGAGCTCGCCGGCAGGAGAACTGTGAGTCCCCCCCGCCCCACCCCGGCCTCAAGCAAAAGTCCAGATTTCCCCCGTTAGTAACACCTCGGAGTGCCAGAGGGAGCGGAGGGGCATGCGTTAACGGAATGCTTCAACCGTGGAAGGTATTTCACGAGACACTGTGCACTCACGTTCGTTGTAACAACTGTCAAAGGGCACTCACTGTATGCCTTCCAACTCCTCGGCCGCGTTGGAGCCCCAGGAAGTAAATGCGTTCGTTTGACTAAGCTCCGTGAACGTGCAGCGGTGATGGCGAAGCGCTGCCCTGTTCGCTCGAAAGCTCTCGTTCGTGCGGCCTTCACACGGCCTCAAGGTACGCAGTTCTAAACAGCCTTCCATTCCATGCTGGTGTGCCAAGCCCCCCACCCACCCGCAGGGAGGAATTTGGGCTCTTCTGAGAAACACCAGTGTGCGCCACACGTGAAACCAGGGCGTCTCCCCCAGGACGTCGCCGACCGGCAGCCGGATGCCAGAGGTGTACTTCCAGCCGGAAAAAGAGGGAAAAGCACAGCTTTCCCGGGGACAATTCTGGACCCTTGGGACCATCCAGAATCACCAAGGCCTCAACTTTGCACGGCCTGGGGAACGCTCTTCCGCCTGTCCAGCAATCCCCACGTCAAAACCTTTCTCAGCAGAGGCAGGCACTCTCTCCCTTGTACTAGATAGCTCGGCAGAGCCTTCCGAGAAACATGCTGCGTCATTCAGCTTGAACGTGGGACGCGGAGGGGAGAGTACGCTTTCTCCCCGCTTGGAGGCGCCTTGCGCTTGGCTTCAAAGCTGCCTTGAACAGCACTAGCGGCCCGACGTCTCTGCACGGCAGGGCTGTCGTTGTGGGCCGAGGCTGCGTGTTCTCCCAAAGCGAAAACCGTGCTGGCAATCCCTTTCTAGGAACTCCTCCCACGGCACCCCAGGTTCAGCTCCGGCCGAACGAAAGGTGACCTCAGGCCTCAAGGTGAAGTTCCAGCGTTTCACGTCAGGGGAGCTGGGTGTGCAGGGGTCTCCGATGAGGCCATACTCCAACACGGAGTGCCTTAACCCTGCGACGCTCCTGGGGACACACAGGGTAGGAGCCCATTCACCAGGTTCGCATGATGACCTCTCTCCGTGCCGGAACGGCGGCCTCCGGCTTCTGAGGAACCTTCGCGTAAGCAGGCCCCTGGAGACAGCTCTTCACATTCATAGCTAGGGCAGTGTACTCCTCTCTGGGTTGCCCAGGTTGAGTGGCCCAGTCGTCAGAGAGACTGGCGAAAGCAGCGCTGGGCGGGCTCCCTTTGCCAGTCAGTCGAACGGCCTCCTTGACTGAAAGAGAACTGCAGTGCCAAAAGACACCGCGCTGACGACTGGCTCCGGGAAGAGACTCGGGACAGCACTCTCACAGAAGCGAAAGCTAGGCCGTGGGCCCAGCCTGAGGAGCAGTACGTACGTTTGCCACACTTCTTTACACAGCTAGGCGTGAGCCAGAGAGCCTTGGTCACTGAGGCCTACCTAAGGTACTGCCATACTTACCCAGTAGATCCCACGCAGAGGTCCCTGTGCCCAAACTGGCCTCCACGGAAGGGCCCTGTTCCTCCCGTTGTGTTTCCTTGAGGTAATCAGAAACCGCTGAGGATACCTGTAGGAGCTCAGGTATGAAGCTGGGCGACCCTGGCCAAACCTGATTCCCCTCCGTGCTAGACGAGACAGTGGCGGGTCCTCAGCTGCCTGAAGCACACTCCTCGCGCGCACCTTCTCTTTGCTGCCGGAAGGCCTCACGTAAGGAGTCTGAGTTGACTCGTGACAGAAGAAGTCTGAGTTGACTCGTGTGAGGCCTGCTGCTCTCCGTTCCTTGCTGGGAGCTTCAGCAGGAGCGCTCTGGAGCTCGCCGGCAGGAGAACTGTGAGTCCCCCCCGCCCCACCCCGGCCTCAAGCAAAAGTCCAGATTTCCCCCGTTAGTAACACCTCGGAGTGCCAGAGGGAGCGGAGGGGCATGCGTTAACGGAATGCTTCAACCGTGGAAGGTATTTCACGAGACACTGTGCACTCACGTTCGTTGTAACAACTGTCAAAGGGCACTCACTGTATGCCTTCCAACTCCTCGGCCGCGTTGGAGCCCCAGGAAGTAAATGCGTTCGTTTGACTAAGCTCCGTGAACGTGCAGCGGTGATGGCGAAGCGCTGCCCTGTTCGCTCGAAAGCTCTCGTTCGTGCGGCCTTCACACGGCCTCAAGGTACGCAGTTCTAAACAGCCTTCCATTCCATGCTGGTGTGCCAAGCCCCCCACCCACCCGCAGGGAGGAATTTGGGCTCTTCTGAGAAACACCAGTGTGCGCCACACGTGAAACCAGGGCGTCTCCCCCAGGACGTCGCCGACCGGCAGCCGGATGCCAGAGGTGTACTTCCAGCCGGAAAAAGAGGGAAAAGCACAGCTTTCCCGGGGACAATTCTGGACCCTTGGGACCATCCAGAATCACCAAGGCCTCAACTTTGCACGGCCTGGGGAACGCTCTTCCGCCTGTCCAGCAATCCCCACGTCAAAACCTTTCTCAGCAGAGGCAGGCACTCTCTCCCTTGTACTAGATAGCTCGGCAGAGCCTTCCGAGAAACATGCTGCGTCATTCAGCTTGAACGTGGGACGCGGAGGGGAGAGTACGCTTTCTCCCCGCTTGGAGGCGCCTTGCGCTTGGCTTCAAAGCTGCCTTGAACAGCACTAGCGGCCCGACGTCTCTGCACGGCAGGGCTGTCGTTGTGGGCCGAGGCTGCGTGTTCTCCCAAAGCGAAAACCGTGCTGGCAATCCCTTTCTAGGAACTCCTCCCACGGCACCCCAGGTTCAGCTCCGGCCGAACGAAAGGTGACCTCAGGCCTCAAGGTGAAGTTCCAGCGTTTCACGTCAGGGGAGCTGGGTGTGCAGGGGTCTCCGATGAGGCCATACTCCAACACGGAGTGCCTTAACCCTGCGACGCTCCTGGGGACACACAGGGTAGGAGCCCATTCACCAGGTTCGCATGATGACCTCTCTCCGTGCCGGAACGGCGGCCTCCGGCTTCTGAGGAACCTTCGCGTAAGCAGGCCCCTGGAGACAGCTCTTCACATTCATAGCTAGGGCAGTGTACTCCTCTCTGGGTTGCCCAGGTTGAGTGGCCCAGTCGTCAGAGAGACTGGCGAAAGCAGCGCTGGGCGGGCTCCCTTTGCCAGTCAGTCGAACGGCCTCCTTGACTGAAAGAGAACTGCAGTGCCAAAAGACACCGCGCTGACGACTGGCTCCGGGAAGAGACTCGGGACAGCACTCTCACAGAAGCGAAAGCTAGGCCGTGGGCCCAGCCTGAGGAGCAGTACGTACGTTTGCCACACTTCTTTACACAGCTAGGCGTGAGCCAGAGAGCCTTGGTCACTGAGGCCTACCTAAGGTACTGCCATACTTACCCAGTAGATCCCACGCAGAGGTCCCTGTGCCCAAACTGGCCTCCACGGAAGGGCCCTGTTCCTCCCGTTGTGTTTCCTTGAGGTAATCAGAAACCGCTGAGGATACCTGTAGGAGCTCAGGTATGAAGCTGGGCGACCCTGGCCAAACCTGATTCCCCTCCGTGCTAGACGAGACAGTGGCGGGTCCTCAGCTGCCTGAAGCACACTCCTCGCGCGCACCTTCTCTTTGCTGCCGGAAGGCCTCACGTAAGGAGTCTGAGTTGACTCGTGACAGAAGAAGTCTGAGTTGACTCGTGTGAGGCCTGCTGCTCTCCGTTCCTTGCTGGGAGCTTCAGCAGGAGCGCTCTGGAGCTCGCCGGCAGGAGAACTGTGAGTCCCCCCCGCCCCACCCCGGCCTCAAGCAAAAGTCCAGATTTCCCCCGTTAGTAACACCTCGGAGTGCCAGAGGGAGCGGAGGGGCATGCGTTAACGGAATGCTTCAACCGTGGAAGGTATTTCACGAGACACTGTGCACTCACGTTCGTTGTAACAACTGTCAAAGGGCACTCACTGTATGCCTTCCAACTCCTCGGCCGCGTTGGAGCCCCAGGAAGTAAATGCGTTCGTTTGACTAAGCTCCGTGAACGTGCAGCGGTGATGGCGAAGCGCTGCCCTGTTCGCTCGAAAGCTCTCGTTCGTGCGGCCTTCACACGGCCTCAAGGTACGCAGTTCTAAACAGCCTTCCATTCCATGCTGGTGTGCCAAGCCCCCCACCCACCCGCAGGGAGGAATTTGGGCTCTTCTGAGAAACACCAGTGTGCGCCACACGTGAAACCAGGGCGTCTCCCCCAGGACGTCGCCGACCGGCAGCCGGATGCCAGAGGTGTACTTCCAGCCGGAAAAAGAGGGAAAAGCACAGCTTTCCCGGGGACAATTCTGGACCCTTGGGACCATCCAGAATCACCAAGGCCTCAACTTTGCACGGCCTGGGGAACGCTCTTCCGCCTGTCCAGCAATCCCCACGTCAAAACCTTTCTCAGCAGAGGCAGGCACTCTCTCCCTTGTACTAGATAGCTCGGCAGAGCCTTCCGAGAAACATGCTGCGTCATTCAGCTTGAACGTGGGACGCGGAGGGGAGAGTACGCTTTCTCCCCGCTTGGAGGCGCCTTGCGCTTGGCTTCAAAGCTGCCTTGAACAGCACTAGCGGCCCGACGTCTCTGCACGGCAGGGCTGTCGTTGTGGGCCGAGGCTGCGTGTTCTCCCAAAGCGAAAACCGTGCTGGCAATCCCTTTCTAGGAACTCCTCCCACGGCACCCCAGGTTCAGCTCCGGCCGAACGAAAGGTGACCTCAGGCCTCAAGGTGAAGTTCCAGCGTTTCACGTCAGGGGAGCTGGGTGTGCAGGGGTCTCCGATGAGGCCATACTCCAACACGGAGTGCCTTAACCCTGCGACGCTCCTGGGGACACACAGGGTAGGAGCCCATTCACCAGGTTCGCATGATGACCTCTCTCCGTGCCGGAACGGCGGCCTCCGGCTTCTGAGGAACCTTCGCGTAAGCAGGCCCCTGGAGACAGCTCTTCACATTCATAGCTAGGGCAGTGTACTCCTCTCTGGGTTGCCCAGGTTGAGTGGCCCAGTCGTCAGAGAGACTGGCGAAAGCAGCGCTGGGCGGGCTCCCTTTGCCAGTCAGTCGAACGGCCTCCTTGACTGAAAGAGAACTGCAGTGCCAAAAGACACCGCGCTGACGACTGGCTCCGGGAAGAGACTCGGGACAGCACTCTCACAGAAGCGAAAGCTAGGCCGTGGGCCCAGCCTGAGGAGCAGTACGTACGTTTGCCACACTTCTTTACACAGCTAGGCGTGAGCCAGAGAGCCTTGGTCACTGAGGCCTACCTAAGGTACTGCCATACTTACCCAGTAGATCCCACGCAGAGGTCCCTGTGCCCAAACTGGCCTCCACGGAAGGGCCCTGTTCCTCCCGTTGTGTTTCCTTGAGGTAATCAGAAACCGCTGAGGATACCTGTAGGAGCTCAGGTATGAAGCTGGGCGACCCTGGCCAAACCTGATTCCCCTCCGTGCTAGACGAGACAGTGGCGGGTCCTCAGCTGCCTGAAGCACACTCCTCGCGCGCACCTTCTCTTTGCTGCCGGAAGGCCTCACGTAAGGAGTCTGAGTTGACTCGTGACAGAAGAAGTCTGAGTTGACTCGTGTGAGGCCTGCTGCTCTCCGTTCCTTGCTGGGAGCTTCAGCAGGAGCGCTCTGGAGCTCGCCGGCAGGAGAACTGTGAGTCCCCCCCGCCCCACCCCGGCCTCAAGCAAAAGTCCAGATTTCCCCCGTTAGTAACACCTCGGAGTGCCAGAGGGAGCGGAGGGGCATGCGTTAACGGAATGCTTCAACCGTGGAAGGTATTTCACGAGACACTGTGCACTCACGTTCGTTGTAACAACTGTCAAAGGGCACTCACTGTATGCCTTCCAACTCCTCGGCCGCGTTGGAGCCCCAGGAAGTAAATGCGTTCGTTTGACTAAGCTCCGTGAACGTGCAGCGGTGATGGCGAAGCGCTGCCCTGTTCGCTCGAAAGCTCTCGTTCGTGCGGCCTTCACACGGCCTCAAGGTACGCAGTTCTAAACAGCCTTCCATTCCATGCTGGTGTGCCAAGCCCCCCACCCACCCGCAGGGAGGAATTTGGGCTCTTCTGAGAAACACCAGTGTGCGCCACACGTGAAACCAGGGCGTCTCCCCCAGGACGTCGCCGACCGGCAGCCGGATGCCAGAGGTGTACTTCCAGCCGGAAAAAGAGGGAAAAGCACAGCTTTCCCGGGGACAATTCTGGACCCTTGGGACCATCCAGAATCACCAAGGCCTCAACTTTGCACGGCCTGGGGAACGCTCTTCCGCCTGTCCAGCAATCCCCACGTCAAAACCTTTCTCAGCAGAGGCAGGCACTCTCTCCCTTGTACTAGATAGCTCGGCAGAGCCTTCCGAGAAACATGCTGCGTCATTCAGCTTGAACGTGGGACGCGGAGGGGAGAGTACGCTTTCTCCCCGCTTGGAGGCGCCTTGCGCTTGGCTTCAAAGCTGCCTTGAACAGCACTAGCGGCCCGACGTCTCTGCACGGCAGGGCTGTCGTTGTGGGCCGAGGCTGCGTGTTCTCCCAAAGCGAAAACCGTGCTGGCAATCCCTTTCTAGGAACTCCTCCCACGGCACC
Organism: Pseudorca crassidens; assembly: GCF_039906515.1. Taxonomy (NCBI): domain Eukaryota; kingdom Metazoa; phylum Chordata; class Mammalia; order Artiodactyla; family Delphinidae; genus Pseudorca; species Pseudorca crassidens. The sequence continues at coordinate 85,135 of NW_027136153.1, forward strand.
CCAGGTTCAGCTCCGGCCGAACGAAAGGTGACCTCAGGCCTCAAGGTGAAGTTCCAGCGTTTCACGTCAGGGGAGCTGGGTGTGCAGGGGTCTCCGATGAGGCCATACTCCAACACGGAGTGCCTTAACCCTGCGACGCTCCTGGGGACACACAGGGTAGGAGCCCATTCACCAGGTTCGCATGATGACCTCTCTCCGTGCCGGAACGGCGGCCTCCGGCTTCTGAGGAACCTTCGCGTAAGCAGGCCCCTGGAGACAGCTCTTCACATTCATAGCTAGGGCAGTGTACTCCTCTCTGGGTTGCCCAGGTTGAGTGGCCCAGTCGTCAGAGAGACTGGCGAAAGCAGCGCTGGGCGGGCTCCCTTTGCCAGTCAGTCGAACGGCCTCCTTGACTGAAAGAGAACTGCAGTGCCAAAAGACACCGCGCTGACGACTGGCTCCGGGAAGAGACTCGGGACAGCACTCTCACAGAAGCGAAAGCTAGGCCGTGGGCCCAGCCTGAGGAGCAGTACGTACGTTTGCCACACTTCTTTACACAGCTAGGCGTGAGCCAGAGAGCCTTGGTCACTGAGGCCTACCTAAGGTACTGCCATACTTACCCAGTAGATCCCACGCAGAGGTCCCTGTGCCCAAACTGGCCTCCACGGAAGGGCCCTGTTCCTCCCGTTGTGTTTCCTTGAGGTAATCAGAAACCGCTGAGGATACCTGTAGGAGCTCAGGTATGAAGCTGGGCGACCCTGGCCAAACCTGATTCCCCTCCGTGCTAGACGAGACAGTGGCGGGTCCTCAGCTGCCTGAAGCACACTCCTCGCGCGCACCTTCTCTTTGCTGCCGGAAGGCCTCACGTAAGGAGTCTGAGTTGACTCGTGACAGAAGAAGTCTGAGTTGACTCGTGTGAGGCCTGCTGCTCTCCGTTCCTTGCTGGGAGCTTCAGCAGGAGCGCTCTGGAGCTCGCCGGCAGGAGAACTGTGAGTCCCCCCCGCCCCACCCCGGCCTCAAGCAAAAGTCCAGATTTCCCCCGTTAGTAACACCTCGGAGTGCCAGAGGGAGCGGAGGGGCATGCGTTAACGGAATGCTTCAACCGTGGAAGGTATTTCACGAGACACTGTGCACTCACGTTCGTTGTAACAACTGTCAAAGGGCACTCACTGTATGCCTTCCAACTCCTCGGCCGCGTTGGAGCCCCAGGAAGTAAATGCGTTCGTTTGACTAAGCTCCGTGAACGTGCAGCGGTGATGGCGAAGCGCTGCCCTGTTCGCTCGAAAGCTCTCGTTCGTGCGGCCTTCACACGGCCTCAAGGTACGCAGTTCTAAACAGCCTTCCATTCCATGCTGGTGTGCCAAGCCCCCCACCCACCCGCAGGGAGGAATTTGGGCTCTTCTGAGAAACACCAGTGTGCGCCACACGTGAAACCAGGGCGTCTCCCCCAGGACGTCGCCGACCGGCAGCCGGATGCCAGAGGTGTACTTCCAGCCGGAAAAAGAGGGAAAAGCACAGCTTTCCCGGGGACAATTCTGGACCCTTGGGACCATCCAGAATCACCAAGGCCTCAACTTTGCACGGCCTGGGGAACGCTCTTCCGCCTGTCCAGCAATCCCCACGTCAAAACCTTTCTCAGCAGAGGCAGGCACTCTCTCCCTTGTACTAGATAGCTCGGCAGAGCCTTCCGAGAAACATGCTGCGTCATTCAGCTTGAACGTGGGACGCGGAGGGGAGAGTACGCTTTCTCCCCGCTTGGAGGCGCCTTGCGCTTGGCTTCAAAGCTGCCTTGAACAGCACTAGCGGCCCGACGTCTCTGCACGGCAGGGCTGTCGTTGTGGGCCGAGGCTGCGTGTTCTCCCAAAGCGAAAACCGTGCTGGCAATCCCTTTCTAGGAACTCCTCCCACGGCACCCCAGGTTCAGCTCCGGCCGAACGAAAGGTGACCTCAGGCCTCAAGGTGAAGTTCCAGCGTTTCACGTCAGGGGAGCTGGGTGTGCAGGGGTCTCCGATGAGGCCATACTCCAACACGGAGTGCCTTAACCCTGCGACGCTCCTGGGGACACACAGGGTAGGAGCCCATTCACCAGGTTCGCATGATGACCTCTCTCCGTGCCGGAACGGCGGCCTCCGGCTTCTGAGGAACCTTCGCGTAAGCAGGCCCCTGGAGACAGCTCTTCACATTCATAGCTAGGGCAGTGTACTCCTCTCTGGGTTGCCCAGGTTGAGTGGCCCAGTCGTCAGAGAGACTGGCGAAAGCAGCGCTGGGCGGGCTCCCTTTGCCAGTCAGTCGAACGGCCTCCTTGACTGAAAGAGAACTGCAGTGCCAAAAGACACCGCGCTGACGACTGGCTCCGGGAAGAGACTCGGGACAGCACTCTCACAGAAGCGAAAGCTAGGCCGTGGGCCCAGCCTGAGGAGCAGTACGTACGTTTGCCACACTTCTTTACACAGCTAGGCGTGAGCCAGAGAGCCTTGGTCACTGAGGCCTACCTAAGGTACTGCCATACTTACCCAGTAGATCCCACGCAGAGGTCCCTGTGCCCAAACTGGCCTCCACGGAAGGGCCCTGTTCCTCCCGTTGTGTTTCCTTGAGGTAATCAGAAACCGCTGAGGATACCTGTAGGAGCTCAGGTATGAAGCTGGGCGACCCTGGCCAAACCTGATTCCCCTCCGTGCTAGACGAGACAGTGGCGGGTCCTCAGCTGCCTGAAGCACACTCCTCGCGCGCACCTTCTCTTTGCTGCCGGAAGGCCTCACGTAAGGAGTCTGAGTTGACTCGTGACAGAAGAAGTCTGAGTTGACTCGTGTGAGGCCTGCTGCTCTCCGTTCCTTGCTGGGAGCTTCAGCAGGAGCGCTCTGGAGCTCGCCGGCAGGAGAACTGTGAGTCCCCCCCGCCCCACCCCGGCCTCAAGCAAAAGTCCAGATTTCCCCCGTTAGTAACACCTCGGAGTGCCAGAGGGAGCGGAGGGGCATGCGTTAACGGAATGCTTCAACCGTGGAAGGTATTTCACGAGACACTGTGCACTCACGTTCGTTGTAACAACTGTCAAAGGGCACTCACTGTATGCCTTCCAACTCCTCGGCCGCGTTGGAGCCCCAGGAAGTAAATGCGTTCGTTTGACTAAGCTCCGTGAACGTGCAGCGGTGATGGCGAAGCGCTGCCCTGTTCGCTCGAAAGCTCTCGTTCGTGCGGCCTTCACACGGCCTCAAGGTACGCAGTTCTAAACAGCCTTCCATTCCATGCTGGTGTGCCAAGCCCCCCACCCACCCGCAGGGAGGAATTTGGGCTCTTCTGAGAAACACCAGTGTGCGCCACACGTGAAACCAGGGCGTCTCCCCCAGGACGTCGCCGACCGGCAGCCGGATGCCAGAGGTGTACTTCCAGCCGGAAAAAGAGGGAAAAGCACAGCTTTCCCGGGGACAATTCTGGACCCTTGGGACCATCCAGAATCACCAAGGCCTCAACTTTGCACGGCCTGGGGAACGCTCTTCCGCCTGTCCAGCAATCCCCACGTCAAAACCTTTCTCAGCAGAGGCAGGCACTCTCTCCCTTGTACTAGATAGCTCGGCAGAGCCTTCCGAGAAACATGCTGCGTCATTCAGCTTGAACGTGGGACGCGGAGGGGAGAGTACGCTTTCTCCCCGCTTGGAGGCGCCTTGCGCTTGGCTTCAAAGCTGCCTTGAACAGCACTAGCGGCCCGACGTCTCTGCACGGCAGGGCTGTCGTTGTGGGCCGAGGCTGCGTGTTCTCCCAAAGCGAAAACCGTGCTGGCAATCCCTTTCTAGGAACTCCTCCCACGGCACCCCAGGTTCAGCTCCGGCCGAACGAAAGGTGACCTCAGGCCTCAAGGTGAAGTTCCAGCGTTTCACGTCAGGGGAGCTGGGTGTGCAGGGGTCTCCGATGAGGCCATACTCCAACACGGAGTGCCTTAACCCTGCGACGCTCCTGGGGACACACAGGGTAGGAGCCCATTCACCAGGTTCGCATGATGACCTCTCTCCGTGCCGGAACGGCGGCCTCCGGCTTCTGAGGAACCTTCGCGTAAGCAGGCCCCTGGAGACAGCTCTTCACATTCATAGCTAGGGCAGTGTACTCCTCTCTGGGTTGCCCAGGTTGAGTGGCCCAGTCGTCAGAGAGACTGGCGAAAGCAGCGCTGGGCGGGCTCCCTTTGCCAGTCAGTCGAACGGCCTCCTTGACTGAAAGAGAACTGCAGTGCCAAAAGACACCGCGCTGACGACTGGCTCCGGGAAGAGACTCGGGACAGCACTCTCACAGAAGCGAAAGCTAGGCCGTGGGCCCAGCCTGAGGAGCAGTACGTACGTTTGCCACACTTCTTTACACAGCTAGGCGTGAGCCAGAGAGCCTTGGTCACTGAGGCCTACCTAAGGTACTGCCATACTTACCCAGTAGATCCCACGCAGAGGTCCCTGTGCCCAAACTGGCCTCCACGGAAGGGCCCTGTTCCTCCCGTTGTGTTTCCTTGAGGTAATCAGAAACCGCTGAGGATACCTGTAGGAGCTCAGGTATGAAGCTGGGCGACCCTGGCCAAACCTGATTCCCCTCCGTGCTAGACGAGACAGTGGCGGGTCCTCAGCTGCCTGAAGCACACTCCTCGCGCGCACCTTCTCTTTGCTGCCGGAAGGCCTCACGTAAGGAGTCTGAGTTGACTCGTGACAGAAGAAGTCTGAGTTGACTCGTGTGAGGCCTGCTGCTCTCCGTTCCTTGCTGGGAGCTTCAGCAGGAGCGCTCTGGAGCTCGCCGGCAGGAGAACTGTGAGTCCCCCCCGCCCCACCCCGGCCTCAAGCAAAAGTCCAGATTTCCCCCGTTAGTAACACCTCGGAGTGCCAGAGGGAGCGGAGGGGCATGCGTTAACGGAATGCTTCAACCGTGGAAGGTATTTCACGAGACACTGTGCACTCACGTTCGTTGTAACAACTGTCAAAGGGCACTCACTGTATGCCTTCCAACTCCTCGGCCGCGTTGGAGCCCCAGGAAGTAAATGCGTTCGTTTGACTAAGCTCCGTGAACGTGCAGCGGTGATGGCGAAGCGCTGCCCTGTTCGCTCGAAAGCTCTCGTTCGTGCGGCCTTCACACGGCCTCAAGGTACGCAGTTCTAAACAGCCTTCCATTCCATGCTGGTGTGCCAAGCCCCCCACCCACCCGCAGGGAGGAATTTGGGCTCTTCTGAGAAACACCAGTGTGCGCCACACGTGAAACCAGGGCGTCTCCCCCAGGACGTCGCCGACCGGCAGCCGGATGCCAGAGGTGTACTTCCAGCCGGAAAAAGAGGGAAAAGCACAGCTTTCCCGGGGACAATTCTGGACCCTTGGGACCATCCAGAATCACCAAGGCCTCAACTTTGCACGGCCTGGGGAACGCTCTTCCGCCTGTCCAGCAATCCCCACGTCAAAACCTTTCTCAGCAGAGGCAGGCACTCTCTCCCTTGTACTAGATAGCTCGGCAGAGCCTTCCGAGAAACATGCTGCGTCATTCAGCTTGAACGTGGGACGCGGAGGGGAGAGTACGCTTTCTCCCCGCTTGGAGGCGCCTTGCGCTTGGCTTCAAAGCTGCCTTGAACAGCACTAGCGGCCCGACGTCTCTGCACGGCAGGGCTGTCGTTGTGGGCCGAGGCTGCGTGTTCTCCCAAAGCGAAAACCGTGCTGGCAATCCCTTTCTAGGAACTCCTCCCACGGCACCCCAGGTTCAGCTCCGGCCGAACGAAAGGTGACCTGAGGCCTCAAGGTGAAGTTCCAGCGTTTCACGTCAGGGGAGCTGGGTGTGCAGGGGTCTCCGATGAGGCCATACTCCAACACGGAGTGCCTTAACCCTGCGACGCTCCTGGGGACACACAGGGTAGGAGCCCATTCACCAGGTTCGCATGATGACCTCTCTCCGTGCCGGAACGGCGGCCTCCGGCTTCTGAGGAACCTTCGCGTAAGCAGGCCCCTGGAGACAGCTCTTCACATTCATAGCTAGGGCAGTGTACTCCTCTCTGGGTTGCCCAGGTTGAGTGGCCCAGTCGTCAGAGAGACTGGCGAAAGCAGCGCTGGGCGGGCTCCCTTTGCCAGTCAGTCGAACGGCCTCCTTGCCTGAAAGAGAACTGCAGTGCCAAAAGACACCGCGCTGACGACTGGCTCCGGGAAGAGACTCGGGACAGCACTCTCACAGAAGCGAAAGCTAGGCCGTGGGCCCAGCCTGAGGAGCAGTACGTACGTTTGCCACACTTCTTTACACAGCTAGGCGTGAGCCAGAGAGCCTTGGTCACTGAGGCCTACCTAAGGTACTGCCATACTTACCCAGTAGATCCCACGCAGAGGTCCCTGTGCCCAAACTGGCCTCCACGGAAGGGCCCTGTTCCTCCCGTTGTGTTTCCTTGAGGTAATCAGAAACCGCTGAGGATACCTGTAGGAGCTCAGGTATGAAGCTGGGCGACCCTGGCCAAACCTGATTCCCCTCCGTGCTAGACGAGACAGTGGCGGGTCCTCAGCTGCCTGAAGCACACTCCTCGCGCGCACCTTCTCTTTGCTGCCGGAAGGCCTCACGTAAGGAGTCTGAGTTGACTCGTGACAGAAGAAGTCTGAGTTGACTCGTGTGAGGCCTGCTGCTCTCCGTTCCTTGCTGGGAGCTTCAGCAGGAGCGCTCTGGAGCTCGCCGGCAGGAGAACTGTGAGTCCCCCCCGCCCCACCCCGGCCTCAAGCAAAAGTCCAGATTTCCCCCGTTAGTAACACCTCGGAGTGCCAGAGGGAGCGGAGGGGCATGCGTTAACGGAATGCTTCAACCGTGGAAGGTATTTCACGAGACACTGTGCACTCACGTTCGTTGTAACAACTGTCAAAGGGCACTCACTGTATGCCTTCCAACTCCTCGGCCGCGTTGGAGCCCCAGGAAGTAAATGCGTTCGTTTGACTAAGCTCCGTGAACGTGCAGCGGTGATGGCGAAGCGCTGCCCTGTTCGCTCGAAAGCTCTCGTTCGTGCGGCCTTCACACGGCCTCAAGGTACGCAGTTCTAAACAGCCTTCCATTCCATGCTGGTGTGCCAAGCCCCCCACCCACCCGCAGGGAGGAATTTGGGCTCTTCTGAGAAACACCAGTGTGCGCCACACGTGAAACCAGGGCGTCTCCCCCAGGACGTCGCCGACCGGCAGCCGGATGCCAGAGGTGTACTTCCAGCCGGAAAAAGAGGGAAAAGCACAGCTTTCCCGGGGACAATTCTGGACCCTTGGGACCATCCAGAATCACCAAGGCCTCAACTTTGCACGGCCTGGGGAACGCTCTTCCGCCTGTCCAGCAATCCCCACGTCAAAACCTTTCTCAGCAGAGGCAGGCACTCTCTCCCTTGTACTAGATAGCTCGGCAGAGCCTTCCGAGAAACATGCTGCGTCATTCAGCTTGAACGTGGGACGCGGAGGGGAGAGTACGCTTTCTCCCCGCTTGGAGGCGCCTTGCGCTTGGCTTCAAAGCTGCCTTGAACAGCACTAGCGGCCCGACGTCTCTGCACGGCAGGGCTGTCGTTGTGGGCCGAGGCTGCGTGTTCTCCCAAAGCGAAAACCGTGCTGGCAATCCCTTTCTAGGAACTCCTCCCACGGCACCCCAGGTTCAGCTCCGGCCGAACGAAAGGTGACCTCAGGCCTCAAGGTGAAGTTCCAGCGTTTCACGTCAGGGGAGCTGGGTGTGCAGGGGTCTCCGATGAGGCCATACTCCAACACGGAGTGCCTTAACCCTGCGACGCTCCTGGGGACACACAGGGTAGGAGCCCATTCACCAGGTTCGCATGATGACCTCTCTCCGTGCCGGAACGGCGGCCTCCGGCTTCTGAGGAACCTTCGCGTAAGCAGGCCCCTGGAGACAGCTCTTCACATTCATAGCTAGGGCAGTGTACTCCTCTCTGGGTTGCCCAGGTTGAGTGGCCCAGTCGTCAGAGAGACTGGCGAAAGCAGCGCTGGGCGGGCTCCCTTTGCCAGTCAGTCGAACGGCCTCCTTGACTGAAAGAGAACTGCAGTGCCAAAAGACACCGCGCTGACGACTGGCTCCGGGAAGAGACTCGGGACAGCACTCTCACAGAAGCGAAAGCTAGGCCGTGGGCCCAGCCTGAGGAGCAGTACGTACGTTTGCCACACTTCTTTACACAGCTAGGCGTGAGCCAGAGAGCCTTGGTCACTGAGGCCTACCTAAGGTACTGCCATACTTACCCAGTAGATCCCACGCAGAGGTCCCTGTGCCCAAACTGGCCTCCACGGAAGGGCCCTGTTCCTCCCGTTGTGTTTCCTTGAGGTAATCAGAAACCGCTGAGGATACCTGTAGGAGCTCAGGTATGAAGCTGGGCGACCCTGGCCAAACCTGATTCCCCTCCGTGCTAGACGAGACAGTGGCGGGTCCTCAGCTGCCTGAAGCACACTCCTCGCGCGCACCTTCTCTTTGCTGCCGGAAGGCCTCACGTAAGAAGTCTGAGTTGACTCGTGACAGAAGAAGTCTGAGTTGACTCGTGTGAGGCCTGCTGCTCTCCGTTCCTTGCTGGGAGCTTCAGCAGGAGCGCTCTGGAGCTCGCCGGCAGGAGAACTGTGAGTCCCCCCCGCCCCACCCCGGCCTCAAGCAAAAGTCCAGATTTCCCCCGTTAGTAACACCTCGGAGTGCCAGAGGGAGCGGAGGGGCATGCGTTAACGGAATGCTTCAACCGTGGAAGGTATTTCACGAGACACTGTGCACTCACGTTCGTTGTAACAACTGTCAAAGGGCACTCACTGTATGCCTTCCAACTCCTCGGCCGCGTTGGAGCCCCAGGAAGTAAATGCGTTCGTTTGACTAAGCTCCGTGAACGTGCAGCGGTGATGGCGAAGCGCTGCCCTGTTCGCTCGAAAGCTCTCGTTCGTGCGGCCTTCACACGGCCTCAAGGTACGCAGTTCTAAACAGCCTTCCATTCCATGCTGGTGTGCCAAGCCCCCCACCCACCCGCAGGGAGGAATTTGGGCTCTTCTGAGAAACACCAGTGTGCGCCACACGTGAAACCAGGGCGTCTCCCCCAGGACGTCGCCGACCGGCAGCCGGATGCCAGAGGTGTACTTCCAGCCGGAAAAAGAGGGAAAAGCACAGCTTTCCCGGGGACAATTCTGGACCCTTGGGACCATCCAGAATCACCAAGGCCTCAACTTTGCACGGCCTGGGGAACGCTCTTCCGCCTGTCCAGCAATCCCCACGTCAAAACCTTTCTCAGCAGAGGCAGGCACTCTCTCCCTTGTACTAGATAGCTCGGCAGAGCCTTCCGAGAAACATGCTGCGTCATTCAGCTTGAACGTGGGACGCGGAGGGGAGAGTACGCTTTCTCCCCGCTTGGAGGCGCCTTGCGCTTGGCTTCAAAGCTGCCTTGAACAGCACTAGCGGCCCGACGTCTCTGCACGGCAGGGCTGTCGTTGTGGGCCGAGGCTGCGTGTTCTCCCAAAGCGAAAACCGTGCTGGCAATCCCTTTCTAGGAACTCCTCCCACGGCACCCCAGGTTCAGCTCCGGCCGAACGAAAGGTGACCTCAGGCCTCAAGGTGAAGTTCCAGCGTTTCACGTCAGGGGAGCTGGGTGTGCAGGGGTCTCCGATGAGGCCATACTCCAACACGGAGTGCCTTAACCCTGCGACGCTCCTGGGGACACACAGGGTAGGAGCCCATTCACCAGGTTCGCATGATGACCTCTCTCCGTGCCGGAACGGCGGCCTCCGGCTTCTGAGGAACCTTCGCGTAAGCAGGCCCCTGGAGACAGCTCTTCACATTCATAGCTAGGGCAGTGTACTCCTCTCTGGGTTGCCCAGGTTGAGTGGCCCAGTCGTCAGAGAGACTGGCGAAAGCAGCGCTGGGCGGGCTCCCTTTGCCAGTCAGTCGAACGGCCTCCTTGACTGAAAGAGAACTGCAGTGCCAAAAGACACCGCGCTGACGACTGGCTCCGGGAAGAGACTCGGGACAGCACTCTCACAGAAGCGAAAGCTAGGCCGTGGGCCCAGCCTGAGGAGTAGTACGTACGTTTGCCACACTTCTTTACACAGCTAGGCGTGAGCCAGAGAGCCTTGGTCACTGAGGCCTACCTAAGGTACTGCCATACTTACCCAGTAGATCCCACGCAGAGGTCCCTGTGCCCAAACTGGCCTCCACGGAAGGGCCCTGTTCCTCCCGTTGTGTTTCCTTGAGGTAATCAGAAACCGCTGAGGATACCTGTAGGAGCTCAGGTATGAAGCTGGGCGACCCTGGCCAAACCTGATTCCCCTCCGTGCTAGACGAGACAGTGGCGGGTCCTCAGCTGCCTGAAGCACACTCCTCGCGCGCACCTTCTCTTTGCTGCCGGAAGGCCTCACGTAAGAAGTCTGAGTTGACTCGTGACAGAAGAAGTCTGAGTTGACTCGTGTGAGGCCTGCTGCTCTCCGTTCCTTGCTGGGAGCTTCAGCAGGAGCGCTCTGGAGCTCGCCGGCAGGAGAACTGTGAGTCCCCCCCGCCCCACCCCGGCCTCAAGCAAAAGTCCAGATTTCCCCCGTTAGTAACACCTCGGAGTGCCAGAGGGAGCGGAGGGGCATGCGTTAACGGAATGCTTCAACCGTGGAAGGTATTTCACGAGACACTGTGCACTCACGTTCGTTGTAACAACTGTCAAAGGGCACTCACTGTATGCCTTCCAACTCCTCGGCCGCGTTGGAGCCCCAGGAAGTAAATGCGTTCGTTTGACTAAGCTCCGTGAACGTGCAGCGGTGATGGCGAAGCGCTGCCCTGTTCGCTCGAAAGCTCTCGTTCGTGCGGCCTTCACACGGCCTCAAGGTACGCAGTTCTAAACAGCCTTCCATTCCATGCTGGTGTGCCAAGCCCCCCACCCACCCGCAGGGAGGAATTTGGGCTCTTCTGAGAAACACCAGTGTGCGCCACACGTGAAACCAGGGCGTCTCCCCCAGGACGTCGCCGACCGGCAGCCGGATGCCAGAGGTGTACTTCCAGCCGGAAAAAGAGGGAAAAGCACAGCTTTCCCGGGGACAATTCTGGACCCTTGGGACCATCCAGAATCACCAAGGCCTCAACTTTGCACGGCCTGGGGAACGCTCTTCCGCCTGTCCAGCAATCCCCACGTCAAAACCTTTCTCAGCAGAGGCAGGCACTCTCTCCCTTGTACTAGATAGCTCGGCAGAGCCTTCCGAGAAACATGCTGCGTCATTCAGCTTGAACGTGGGACGCGGAGGGGAGAGTACGCTTTCTCCCCGCTTGGAGGCGCCTTGCGCTTGGCTTCAAAGCTGCCTTGAACAGCACTAGCGGCCCGACGTCTCTGCACGGCAGGGCTGTCGTTGTGGGCCGAGGCTGCGTGTTCTCCCAAAGCGAAAACCGTGCTGGCAATCCCTTTCTAGGAACTCCTCCCACGGCACCCCAGGTTCAGCTCCGGCCGAACGAAAGGTGACCTCAGGCCTCAAGGTGAAGTTCCAGCGTTTCACGTCAGGGGAGCTGGGTGTGCAGGGGTCTCCGATGAGGCCATACTCCAACACGGAGTGCCTTAACCCTGCGACGCTCCTGGGGACACACAGGGTAGGAGCCCATTCACCAGGTTCGCATGATGACCTCTCTCCGTGCCGGAACGGCGGCCTCCGGCTTCTGAGGAACCTTCGCGTAAGCAGGCCCCTGGAGACAGCTCTTCACATTCATAGCTAGGGCAGTGTACTCCTCTCTGGGTTGCCCAGGTTGAGTGGCCCAGTCGTCAGAGAGACTGGCGAAAGCAGCGCTGGGCGGGCTCCCTTTGCCAGTCAGTCGAACGGCCTCCTTGACTGAAAGAGAACTGCAGTGCCAAAAGACACCGCGCTGACGACTGGCTCCGGGAAGAGACTCGGGACAGCACTCTCACAGAAGCGAAAGCTAGGCCGTGGGCCCAGCCTCAGGAGCAGTACGTACGTTTGCCACACTTCTTTACACAGCTAGGCGTGAGCCAGAGAGCCTTGGTCACTGAGGCCTACCTAAGGTACTGCCATACTTACCCAGTAGATCCCACGCAGAGGTCCCTGTGCCCCAAAGGGCCTCCACGGAAGGGCCCTGTTCCTCCCGTTGTGTTTCCTTGAGGTAATCAGAAACCGCTGAGGATACCTGTAGGAGCTCAGGTATGAAGCTGGGCGACCCTGGCCAAACCTGATTCCCCTCCGTGCTAGACGAGACAGTGGCGGGTCCTCAGCTGCCTGAAGCACACTCCTCGCGCGCACCTTCTCTTTGCTGCCGGAAGGCCTCACGTAAGGAGTCTGAGTTGACTCGTGACAGAAGAAGTCTGAGTTGACTCGTGTGAGGCCTGCTGCTCTCCGTTCCTTGCTGGGAGCTTCAGCAGGAGCGCTCTGGAGCTCGCCGGCAGGAGAATTGTGAGTCCCCCCCGCCCCACCCCGGCCTCAAGCAAAAGTCCAGATTTCCCCCGTTAGTAACACCTCGGAGTGCCAGAGGGAGCGGAGGGGCATGCGTTAACGGAATGCTTCAACCGTGGAAGGTATTTCACGAGACACTGTGCACTCACGTTCGTTGTAACAACTGTCAAAGGGCACTCACTGTATGCCTTCCAACTCCTCGGCCGCGTTGGAGCCCCAGGAAGTAAATGCGTTCGTTTGACTAAGCTCCGTGAACGTGCAGCGGTGATGGCGAAGCGCTGCCCTGTTCGCTCGAAAGCTCTCGTTCGTGCGGCCTTCACACGGCCTCAAGGTACGCAGTTCTAAACAGCCTTCCATTCCATGCTGGTGTGCCAAGCCCCCCACCCACCCGCAGGGAGGAATTTGGGCTCTTCTGAGAAACACCAGTGTGCGCCACACGTGAAACCAGGGCGTCTCCCCCAGGACGTCGCCGACCGGCAGCCGGATGCCAGAGGTGTACTTCCAGCCGGAAAAAGAGGGAAAAGCACAGCTTTCCCGGGGACAATTCTGGACCCTTGGGACCATCCAGAATCACCAAGGCCTCAACTTTGCACGGCCTGGGGAACGCTCTTCCGCCTGTCCAGCAATCCCCACGTCAAAACCTTTCTCAGCAGAGGCAGGCACTCTCTCCCTTGTACTAGATAGCTCGGCAGAGCCTTCCGAGAAACATGCTGCGTCATTCAGCTTGAACGTGGGACGCGGAGGGGAGAGTACGCTTTCTCCCCGCTTGGAGGCGCCTTGCGCTTGGCTTCAAAGCTGCCTTGAACAGCACTAGCGGCCCGACGTCTCTGCACGGCAGGGCTGTCGTTGTGGGCCGAGGCTGCGTGTTCTCCCAAAGCGAAAACCGTGCTGGCAATCCCTTTCTAGGAACTCCTCCCACGGCACCCCAGGTTCAGCTCCGGCCGAACGAAAGGTGACCTCAGGCCTCAAGGTGAAGTTCCAGCGTTTCACGTCAGGGGAGCTGGGTGTGCAGGGGTCTCCGATGAGGCCATACTCCAACACGGAGTGCCTTAACCCTGCGACGCTCCTGGGGACACACAGGGTAGGAGCCCATTCACCAGGTTCGCATGATGACCTCTCTCCGTGCCGGAACGGCGGCCTCCGGCTTCTGAGGAACCTTCGCGTAAGCAGGCCCCTGGAGACAGCTCTTCACATTCATAGCTAGGGCAGTGTACTCCTCTCTGGGTTGCCCAGGTTGAGTGGCCCAGTCGTCAGAGAGACTGGCGAAAGCAGCGCTGGGCGGGCTCCCTTTGCCAGTCAGTCGAACGGCCTCCTTGACTGAAAGAGAACTGCAGTGCCAAAAGACACCGCGCTGACGACTGGCTCCGGGAAGAGACTCGGGACAGCACTCTCACAGAAGCGAAAGCTAGGCCGTGGGCCCAGCCTCAGGAGCAGTACGTACGTTTGCCACACTTCTTTACACAGCTAGGCGTGAGCCAGAGAGCCTTGGTCACTGAGGCCTACCTAAGGTACTGCCATACTTACCCAGTAGATCCCACGCAGAGGTCCCTGTGCCCAAACTGGCCTCCACGGAAGGGCCCTGTTCCTCCCGTTGTGTTTCCTTGAGGTAATCAGAAACCGCTGAGGATACCTGTAGGAGCTCAGGTATGAAGCTGGGCGACCCTGGCCAAACCTGATTCCCCTCCGTGCTAGACGAGACAGTGGCGGGTCCTCAGCTGCCTGAAGCACACTCCTCGCGCGCACCTTCTCTTTGCTGCCGGAAGGCCTCACGTAAGGAGTCTGAGTTGACTCGTGACAGAAGAAGTCTGAGTTGACTCGTGTGAGGCCTGCTGCTCTCCGTTCCTTGCTGGGAGCTTCAGCAGGAGCGCTCTGGAGCTCGCCGGCAGGAGAACTGTGAGTCCCCCCCGCCCCACCCCGGCCTCAAGCAAAAGTCCAGATTTCCCCCGTTAGTAACACCTCGGAGTGCCAGAGGGAGCGGAGGGGCATGCGTTAACGGAATGCTTCAACCGTGGAAGGTATTTCACGAGACACTGTGCACTCACGTTCGTTGTAACAACTGTCAAAGGGCACTCACTGTATGCCTTCCAACTCCTCGGCCGCGTTGGAGCCCCAGGAAGTAAATGCGTTCGTTTGACTAAGCTCCGTGAACGTGCAGCGGTGATGGCGAAGCGCTGCCCTGTTCGCTCGAAAGCTCTCGTTCGTGCGGCCTTCACACGGCCTCAAGGTACGCAGTTCTAAACAGCCTTCCATTCCATGCTGGTGTGCCAAGCCCCCCACCCACCCGCAGGGAGGAATTTGGGCTCTTCTGAGAAACACCAGTGTGCGCCACACGTGAAACCAGGGCGTCTCCCCCAGGACGTCGCCGACCGGCAGCCGGATGCCAGAGGTGTACTTCCAGCCGGAAAAAGAGGGAAAAGCACAGCTTTCCCGGGGACAATTCTGGACCCTTGGGACCATCCAGAATCACCAAGGCCTCAACTTTGCACGGCCTGGGGAACGCTCTTCCGCCTGTCCAGCAATCCCCACGTCAAAACCTTTCTCAGCAGAGGCAGGCACTCTCTCCCTTGTACTAGATAGCTCGGCAGAGCCTTCCGAGAAACATGCTGCGTCATTCAGCTTGAACGTGGGACGCGGAGGGGAGAGTACGCTTTCTCCCCGCTTGGAGGCGCCTTGCGCTTGGCTTCAAAGCTGCCTTGAACAGCACTAGCGGCCCGACGTCTCTGCACGGCAGGGCTGTCGTTGTGGGCCGAGGCTGCGTGTTCTCCCAAAGCGAAAACCGTGCTGGCAATCCCTTTCTAGGAACTCCTCCCACGGCACCCCAGGTTCAGCTCCGGCCGAACGAAAGGTGACCTCAGGCCTCAAGGTGAAGTTCCAGCGTTTCACGTCAGGGGAGCTGGGTGTGCAGGGGTCTCCGATGAGGCCATACTCCAACACGGAGTGCCTTAACCCTGCGACGCTCCTGGGGACACACAGGGTAGGAGCCCATTCACCAGGTTCGCATGATGACCTCTCTCCGTGCCGGAACGGCGGCCTCCGGCTTCTGAGGAACCTTCGCGTAAGCAGGCCCCTGGAGACAGCTCTTCACATTCATAGCTAGGGCAGTGTACTCCTCTCTGGGTTGCCCAGGTTGAGTGGCCCAGTCGTCAGAGAGACTGGCGAAAGCAGCGCTGGGCGGGCTCCCTTTGCCAGTCAGTCGAACGGCCTCCTTGACTGAAAGAGAACTGCAGTGCCAAAAGACACCGCGCTGACGACTGGCTCCGGGAAGAGACTCGGGACAGCACTCTCACAGAAGCGAAAGCTAGGCCGTGGGCCCAGCCTGAGGAGCAGTACGTACGTTTGCCACACTTCTTTACACAGCTAGGCGTGAGCCAGAGAGCCTTGGTCACTGAGGCCTACCTAAGGTACTGCCATACTTACCCAGTAGATCCCACGCAGAGGTCCCTGTGCCCAAACTGGCCTCCACGGAAGGGCCCTGTTCCTCCCGTTGTGTTTCCTTGAGGTAATCAGAAACCGCTGAGGATACCTGTAGGAGCTCAGGTATGAAGCTGGGCGACCCTGGCCAAACCTGATTCCCCTCCGTGCTAGACGAGACAGTGGCGGGTCCTCAGCTGCCTGAAGCACACTCCTCGCGCGCACCTTCTCTTTGCTGCCGGAAGGCCTCACGTAAGGAGTCTGAGTTGACTCGTGACAGAAGAAGTCTGAGTTGACTCGTGTGAGGCCTGCTGCTCTCCGTTCCTTGCTGGGAGCTTCAGCAGGAGCGCTCTGGAGCTCGCCGGCAGGAGAACTGTGAGTCCCCCCCGCCCCACCCCGGCCTCAAGCAAAAGTCCAGATTTCCCCCGTTAGTAACACCTCGGAGTGCCAGAGGGAGCGGAGGGGCATGCGTTAACGGAATGCTTCAACCGTGGAAGGTATTTCACGAGACACTGTGCACTCACGTTCGTTGTAACAACTGTCAAAGGGCACTCACTGTATGCCTTCCAACTCCTCGGCCGCGTTGGAGCCCCAGGAAGTAAATGCGTTCGTTTGACTAAGCTCCGTGAACGTGCAGCGGTGATGGCGAAGCGCTGCCCTGTTCGCTCGAAAGCTCTCGTTCGTGCGGCCTTCACACGGCCTCAAGGTACGCAGTTCTAAACAGCCTTCCATTCCATGCTGGTGTGCCAAGCCCCCCACCCACCCGCAGGGAGGAATTTGGGCTCTTCTGAGAAACACCAGTGTGCGCCACAAGTGAAACCAGGGCGTCTCCCCCAGGACGTCGCCGACCGGCAGCCGGATGCCAGAGGTGTACTTCCAGCCGGAAAAAGAGGGAAAAGCACAGCTTTCCCGGGGACAATTCTGGACCCTTGGGACCATCCAGAATCACCAAGGCCTCAACTTTGCACGGCCTGGGGAACGCTCTTCCGCCTGTCCAGCAATCCCCACGTCAAAACCTTTCTCAGCAGAGGCAGGCACTCTCTCCCTTGTACTAGATAGCTCGGCAGAGCCTTCCGAGAAACATGCTGCGTCATTCAGCTTGAACGTGGGACGCGGAGGGGAGAGTACGCTTTCTCCCCGCTTGGAGGCGCCTTGCGCTTGGCTTCAAAGCTGCCTTGAACAGCACTAGCGGCCCGACGTCTCTGCACGGCAGGGCTGTCGTTGTGGGCCGAGGCTGCGTGTTCTCCCAAAGCGAAAACCGTGCTGGCAATCCCTTTCTAGGAACTCCTCCCACGGCACCCCAGGTTCAGCTCCGGCCGAACGAAAGGTGACCTCAGGCCTCAAGGTGAAGTTCCAGCGTTTCACGTCAGGGGAGCTGGGTGTGCAGGGGTCTCCGATGAGGCCATACTCCAACACGGAGTGCCTTAACCCTGCGACGCTCCTGGGGACACACAGGGTAGGAGCCCATTCACCAGGTTCGCATGATGACCTCTCTCCGTGCCGGAACGGCGGCCTCCGGCTTCTGAGGAACCTTCACGTAAGCAGGCCCCTGGAGACAGCTCTTCACATTCATAGCTAGGGCAGTGTACTCCTCTCTGGGTTGCCCAGGTTGAGTGGCCCAGTCGTCAGAGAGACTGGCGAAAGCAGCGCTGGGCGGGCTCCCTTTGCCAGTCAGTCGAACGGCCTCCTTGACTGAAAGAGAACTGCAGTGCCAAAAGACACCGCGCTGACGACTGGCTCCGGGAAGAGACTCGGGACAGCACTCTCACAGAAGCGAAAGCTAGGCCGTGGGCCCAGCCTGAGGAGCAGTACGTACGTTTGCCACACTTCTTTACACAGCTAGGCGTGAGCCAGAGAGCCTTGGTCACTGAGGCCTACCTAAGGTACTGCCATACTTACCCAGTAGATCCCACGCAGAGGTCCCTGTGCCCAAACTGGCCTCCACGGAAGGGCCCTGTTCCTCCCGTTGTGTTTCCTTGAGGTAATCAGAAACCGCTGAGGATACCTGTAGGAGCTCAGGTATGAAGCTGGGCGACCCTGGCCAAACCTGATTCCCCTCCGTGCTAGACGAGACAGTGGCGGGTCCTCAGCTGCCTGAAGCACACTCCTCGCGCGCACCTTCTCTTTGCTGCCGGAAGGCCTCACGTAAGGAGTCTGAGTTGACTCGTGACAGAAGAAGTCTGAGTTGACTCGTGTGAGGCCTGCTGCTCTCCGTTCCTTGCTGGGAGCTTCAGCAGGAGCGCTCTGGAGCTCGCCGGCAGGAGAACTGTGAGTCCCCCCCGCCCCACCCCGGCCTCAAGCAAAAGTCCAGATTTCCCCCGTTAGTAACACCTCGGAGTGCCAGAGGGAGCGGAGGGGCATGCGTTAACGGAATGCTTCAACCGTGGAAGGTATTTCACGAGACACTGTGCACTCACGTTCGTTGTAACAACTGTCAAAGGGCACTCACTGTATGCCTTCCAACTCCTCGGCCGCGTTGGAGCCCCAGGAAGTAAATGCGTTCGTTTGACTAAGCTCCGTGAACGTGCAGCGGTGATGGCGAAGCGCTGCCCTGTTCGCTCGAAAGCTCTCGTTCGTGCGGCCTTCACACGGCCTCAAGGTACGCAGTTCTAAACAGCCTTCCATTCCATGCTGGTGTGCCAAGCCCCCCACCCACCCGCAGGGAGGAATTTGGGCTCTTCTGAGAAACACCAGTGTGCGCCACACGTGAAACCAGGGCGTCTCCCCCAGGACGTCGCCGACCGGCAGCCGGATGCCAGAGGTGTACTTCCAGCCGGAAAAAGAGGGAAAAGCACAGCTTTCCCGGGGACAATTCTGGACCCTTGGGACCATCCAGAATCACCAAGGCCTCAACTTTGCACGGCCTGGGGAACGCTCTTCCGCCTGTCCAGCAATCCCCACGTCAAAACCTTTCTCAGCAGAGGCAGGCACTCTCTCCCTTGTACTAGATAGCTCGGCAGAGCCTTCCGAGAAACATGCTGCGTCATTCAGCTTGAACGTGGGACGCGGAGGGGAGAGTACGCTTTCTCCCCGCTTGGAGGCGCCTTGCGCTTGGCTTCAAAGCTGCCTTGAACAGCACTAGCGGCCCGACGTCTCTGCACGGCAGGGCTGTCGTTGTGGGCCGAGGCTGCGTGTTCTCCCAAAGCGAAAACCGTGCTGGCAATCCCTTTCTAGGAACTCCTCCCACGGCACCCCAGGTTCAGCTCCGGCCGAACGAAAGGTGACCTCAGGCCTCAAGGTGAAGTTCCAGCGTTTCACGTCAGGGGAGCTGGGTGTGCAGGGGTCTCCGATGAGGCCATACTCCAACACGGAGTGCCTTAACCCTGCGACGCTCCTGGGGACACACAGGGTAGGAGCCCATTCACCAGGTTCGCATGATGACCTCTCTCCGTGCCGGAACGGCGGCCTCCGGCTTCTGAGGAACCTTCGCGTAAGCAGGCCCCTGGAGACAGCTCTTCACATTCATAGCTAGGGCAGTGTACTCCTCTCTGGGTTGCCCAGGTTGAGTGGCCCAGTCGTCAGAGAGACTGGCGAAAGCAGCGCTGGGCGGGCTCCCTTTGCCAGTCAGTCGAACGGCCTCCTTGACTGAAAGAGAACTGCAGTGCCAAAAGACACCGCGCTGACGACTGGCTCCGGGAAGAGACTCGGGACAGCACTCTCACAGAAGCGAAAGCTAGGCCGTGGGCCCAGCCTGAGGAGCAGTACGTACGTTTGCCACACTTCTTTACACAGCTAGGCGTGAGCCAGAGAGCCTTGGTCACTGAGGCCTACCTAAGGTACTGCCATACTTACCCAGTAGATCCCACGCAGAGGTCCCTGTGCCCAAACTGGCCTCCACGGAAGGGCCCTGTTCCTCCCGTTGTGTTTCCTTGAGGTAATCAGAAACCGCTGAGGATACCTGTAGGAGCTCAGGTATGAAGCTGGGCGACCCTGGCCAAACCTGATTCCCCTCCGTGCTAGACGAGACAGTGGCGGGTCCTCAGCTGCCTGAAGCACACTCCTCGCGCGCACCTTCTCTTTGCTGCCGGAAGGCCTCACGTAAGGAGTCTGAGTTGACTCGTGACAGAAGAAGTCTGAGTTGACTCGTGTGAGGCCTGCTGCTCTCCGTTCCTTGCTGGGAGCTTCAGCAGGAGCGCTCTGGAGCTCGCCGGCAGGAGAACTGTGAGTCCCCCCCGCCCCACCCCGGCCTCAAGCAAAAGTCCAGATTTCCCCCGTTAGTAACACCTCGGAGTGCCAGAGGGAGCGGAGGGGCATGCGTTAACGGAATGCTTCAACCGTGGAAGGTATTTCACGAGACACTGTGCACTCACGTTCGTTGTAACAACTGTCAAAGGGCACTCACTGTATGCCTTCCAACTCCTCGGCCGCGTTGGAGCCCCAGGAAGTAAATGCGTTCGTTTGACTAAGCTCCGTGAACGTGCAGCGGTGATGGCGAAGCGCTGCCCTGTTCGCTCGAAAGCTCTCGTTCGTGCGGCCTTCACACGGCCTCAAGGTACGCAGTTCTAAACAGCCTTCCATTCCATGCTGGTGTGCCAAGCCCCCCACCCACCCGCAGGGAGGAATTTGGGCTCTTCTGAGAAACACCAGTGTGCGCCACACGTGAAACCAGGGCGTCTCCCCCAGGACGTCGCCGACCGGCAGCCGGATGCCAGAGGTGTACTTCCAGCCGGAAAAAGAGGGAAAAGCACAGCTTTCCCGGGGACAATTCTGGACCCTTGGGACCATCCAGAATCACCAAGGCCTCAACTTTGCACGGCCTGGGGAACGCTCTTCCGCCTGTCCAGCAATCCCCACGTCAAAACCTTTCTCAGCAGAGGCAGGCACTCTCTCCCTTGTACTAGATAGCTCGGCAGAGCCTTCCGAGAAACATGCTGCGTCATTCAGCTTGAACGTGGGACGCGGAGGGGAGAGTACGCTTTCTCCCCGCTTGGAGGCGCCTTGCGCTTGGCTTCAAAGCTGCCTTGAACAGCACTAGCGGCCCGACGTCTCTGCACGGCAGGGCTGTCGTTGTGGGCCGAGGCTGCGTGTTCTCCCAAAGCGAAAACCGTGCTGGCAATCCCTTTCTAGGAACTCCTCCCACGGCACCCCAGGTTCAGCTCCGGCCGAACGAAAGGTGACCTCAGGCCTCAAGGTGAAGTTCCAGCGTTTCACGTCAGGGGAGCTGGGTGTGCAGGGGTCTCCGATGAGGCCATACTCCAACACGGAGTGCCTTAACCCTGCGACGCTCCTGGGGACACACAGGGTAGGAGCCCATTCACCAGGTTCGCATGATGACCTCTCTCCGTGCCGGAACGGCGGCCTCCGGCTTCTGAGGAACCTTCGCGTAAGCAGGCCCCTGGAGACAGCTCTTCACATTCATAGCTAGGGCAGTGTACTCCTCTCTGGGTTGCCCAGGTTGAGTGGCCCAGTCGTCAGAGAGACTGGCGAAAGCAGCGCTGGGCGGGCTCCCTTTGCCAGTCAGTCGAACGGCCTCCTTGACTGAAAGAGAACTGCAGTGCCAAAAGACACCGCGCTGACGACTGGCTCCGGGAAGAGACTCGGGACAGCACTCTCACAGAAGCGAAAGCTAGGCCGTGGGCCCAGCCTGAGGAGCAGTACGTACGTTTGCCACACTTCTTTACACAGCTAGGCGTGAGCCAGAGAGCCTTGGTCACTGAGGCCTACCTAAGGTACTGCCATACTTACCCAGTAGATCCCACGCAGAGGTCCCTGTGCCCAAACTGGCCTCCACGGAAGGGCCCTGTTCCTCCCGTTGTGTTTCCTTGAGGTAATCAGAAACCGCTGAGGATACCTGTAGGAGCTCAGGTATGAAGCTGGGCGACCCTGGCCAAACCTGATTCCCCTCCGTGCTAGACGAGACAGTGGCGGGTCCTCAGCTGCCTGAAGCACACTCCTCGCGCGCACCTTCTCTTTGCTGCCGGAAGGCCTCACGTAAGGAGTCTGAGTTGACTCGTGACAGAAGAAGTCTGAGTTGACTCGTGTGAGGCCTGCTGCTCTCCGTTCCTTGCTGGGAGCTTCAGCAGGAGCGCTCTGGAGCTCGCCGGCAGGAGAACTGTGAGTCCCCCCCGCCCCACCCCGGCCTCAAGCAAAAGTCCAGATTTCCCCCGTTAGTAACACCTCGGAGTGCCAGAGGGAGCGGAGGGGCATGCGTTAACGGAATGCTTCAACCGTGGAAGGTATTTCACGAGACACTGTGCACTCACGTTCGTTGTAACAACTGTCAAAGGGCACTCACTGTATGCCTTCCAACTCCTCGGCCGCGTTGGAGCCCCAGGAAGTAAATGCGTTCGTTTGACTAAGCTCCGTGAACGTGCAGCGGTGATGGCGAAGCGCTGCCCTGTTCGCTCGAAAGCTCTCGTTCGTGCGGCCTTCACACGGCCTCAAGGTACGCAGTTCTAAACAGCCTTCCATTCCATGCTGGTGTGCCAAGCCCCCCACCCACCCGCAGGGAGGAATTTGGGCTCTTCTGAGAAACACCAGTGTGCGCCACACGTGAAACCAGGGCGTCTCCCCCAGGACGTCGCCGACCGGCAGCCGGATGCCAGAGGTGTACTTCCAGCCGGAAAAAGAGGGAAAAGCACAGCTTTCCCGGGGACAATTCTGGACCCTTGGGACCATCCAGAATCACCAAGGCCTCAACTTTGCACGGCCTGGGGAACGCTCTTCCGCCTGTCCAGCAATCCCCACGTCAAAACCTTTCTCAGCAGAGGCAGGCACTCTCTCCCTTGTACTAGATAGCTCGGCAGAGCCTTCCGAGAAACATGCTGCGTCATTCAGCTTGAACGTGGGACGCGGAGGGGAGAGTACGCTTTCTCCCCGCTTGGAGGCGCCTTGCGCTTGGCTTCAAAGCTGCCTTGAACAGCACTAGCGGCCCGACGTCTCTGCACGGCAGGGCTGTCGTTGTGGGCCGAGGCTGCGTGTTCTCCCAAAGCGAAAACCGTGCTGGCAATCCCTTTCTAGGAACTCCTCCCACGGCACCCCAGGTTCAGCTCCGGCCGAACGAAAGGTGACCTCAGGCCTCAAGGTGAAGTTCCAGCGTTTCACGTCAGGGGAGCTGGGTGTGCAGGGGTCTCCGATGAGGCCATACTCCACCACGGAGTGCCTTAACCCTGCGACGCTCCTGGGGACACACAGGGTAGGAGCCCATTCACCAGGTTCGCATGATGACCTCTCTCCGTGCCGGAACGGCGGCCTCCGGCTTCTGAGGAACCTTCGCGTAAGCAGGCCCCTGGAGACAGCTCTTCACATTCATAGCTAGGGCAGTGTACTCCTCTCTGGGTTGCCCAGGTTGAGTGGCCCAGTCGTCAGAGAGACTGGCGAAAGCAGCGCTGGGCGGGCTCCCTTTGCCAGTCAGTCGAACGGCCTCCTTGACTGAAAGAGAACTGCAGTGCCAAAAGACACCGCGCTGACGACTGGCTCCGGGAAGAGACTCGGGACAGCACTCTCACAGAAGCGAAAGCTAGGCCGTGGGCCCAGCCTGAGGAGCAGTACGTACGTTTGCCACACTTCTTTACACAGCTAGGCGTGAGCCAGAGAGCCTTGGTCACTGAGGCCTACCTAAGGTACTGCCATACTTACCCAGTAGATCCCACGCAGAGGTCCCTGTGCCCAAACTGGCCTCCACGGAAGGGCCCTGTTCCTCCCGTTGTGTTTCCTTGAGGTAATCAGAAACCGCTGAGGATACCTGTAGGAGCTCAGGTATGAAGCTGGGCGACCCTGGCCAAACCTGATTCCCCTCCGTGCTAGACGAGACAGTGGCGGGTCCTCAGCTGCCTGAAGCACACTCCTCGCGCGCACCTTCTCTTTGCTGCCGGAAGGCCTCACGTAAGGAGTCTGAGTTGACTCGTGACAGAAGAAGTCTGAGTTGACTCGTGTGAGGCCTGCTGCTCTCCGTTCCTTGCTGGGAGCTTCAGCAGGAGCGCTCTGGAGCTCGCCGGCAGGAGAACTGTGAGTCCCCCCCGCCCCACCCCGGCCTCAAGCAAAAGTCCAGATTTCCCCCGTTAGTAACACCTCGGAGTGCCAGAGGGAGCGGAGGGGCATGCGTTAACGGAATGCTTCAACCGTGGAAGGTATTTCACGAGACACTGTGCACTCACGTTCGTTGTAACAACTGTCAAAGGGCACTCACTGTATGCCTTCCAACTCCTCGGCCGCGTTGGAGCCCCAGGAAGTAAATGCGTTCGTTTGACTAAGCTCCGTGAACGTGCAGCGGTGATGGCGAAGCGCTGCCCTGTTCGCTCGAAAGCTCTCGTTCGTGCGGCCTTCACACGGCCTCAAGGTACGCAGTTCTAAACAGCCTTCCATTCCATGCTGGTGTGCCAAGCCCCCCACCCACCCGCAGGGAGGAATTTGGGCTCTTCTGAGAAACACCAGTGTGCGCCACACGTGAAACCAGGGCGTCTCCCCCAGGACGTCGCCGACCGGCAGCCGGATGCCAGAGGTGTACTTCCAGCCGGAAAAAGAGGGAAAAGCACAGCTTTCCCGGGGACAATTCTGGACCCTTGGGACCATCCAGAATCACCAAGGCCTCAACTTTGCACGGCCTGGGGAACGCTCTTCCGCCTGTCCAGCAATCCCCACGTCAAAACCTTTCTCAGCAGAGGCAGGCACTCTCTCCCTTGTACTAGATAGCTCGGCAGAGCCTTCCGAGAAACATGCTGCGTCATTCAGCTTGAACGTGGGACGCGGAGGGGAGAGTACGCTTTCTCCCCGCTTGGAGGCGCCTTGCGCTTGGCTTCAAAGCTGCCTTGAACAGCACTAGCGGCCCGACGTCTCTGCACGGCAGGGCTGTCGTTGTGGGCCGAGGCTGCGTGTTCTCCCAAAGCGAAAACCGTGCTGGCAATCCCTTTCTAGGAACTCCTCCCACGGCACCCCAGGTTCAGCTCCGGCCGAACGAAAGGTGACCTCAGGCCTCAAGGTGAAGTTCCAGCGTTTCACGTCAGGGGAGCTGGGTGTGCAGGGGTCTCCGATGAGGCCATACTCCACCACGGAGTGCCTTAACCCTGCGACGCTCCTGGGGACACACAGGGTAGGAGCCCATTCACCAGGTTCGCATGATGACCTCTCTCCGTGCCGGAACGGCGGCCTCCGGCTTCTGAGGAACCTTCGCGTAAGCAGGCCCCTGGAGACAGCTCTTCACATTCATAGCTAGGGCAGTGTACTCCTCTCTGGGTTGCCCAGGTTGAGTGGCCCAGTCGTCAGAGAGACTGGCGAAAGCAGCGCTGGGCGGGCTCCCTTTGCCAGTCAGTCGAACGGCCTCCTTGACTGAAAGAGAACTGCAGTGCCAAAAGACACCGCGCTGACGACTGGCTCCGGGAAGAGACTCGGGACAGCACTCTCACAGAAGCGAAAGCTAGGCCGTGGGCCCAGCCTGAGGAGCAGTACGTACGTTTGCCACACTTCTTTACACAGCTAGGCGTGAGCCAGAGAGCCTTGGTCACTGAGGCCTACCTAAGGTACTGCCATACTTACCCAGTAGATCCCACGCAGAGGTCCCTGTGCCCAAACTGGCCTCCACGGAAGGGCCCTGTTCCTCCCGTTGTGTTTCCTTGAGGTAATCAGAAACCGCTGAGGATACCTGTAGGAGCTCAGGTATGAAGCTGGGCGACCCTGGCCAAACCTGATTCCCCTCCGTGCTAGACGAGACAGTGGCGGGTCCTCAGCTGCCTGAAGCACACTCCTCGCGCGCACCTTCTCTTTGCTGCCGGAAGGCCTCACGTAAGGAGTCTGAGTTGACTCGTGACAGAAGAAGTCTGAGTTGACTCGTGTGAGGCCTGCTGCTCTCCGTTCCTTGCTGGGAGCTTCAGCAGGAGCGCTCTGGAGCTCGCCGGCAGGAGAACTGTGAGTCCCCCCCGCCCCACCCCGGCCTCAAGCAAAAGTCCAGATTTCCCCCGTTAGTAACACCTCGGAGTGCCAGAGGGAGCGGAGGGGCATGCGTTAACGGAATGCTTCAACCGTGGAAGGTATTTCACGAGACACTGTGCACTCACGTTCGTTGTAACAACTGTCAAAGGGCACTCACTGTATGCCTTCCAACTCCTCGGCCGCGTTGGAGCCCCAGGAAGTAAATGCGTTCGTTTGACTAAGCTCCGTGAACGTGCAGCGGTGATGGCGAAGCGCTGCCCTGTTCGCTCGAAAGCTCTCGTTCGTGCGGCCTTCACACGGCCTCAAGGTACGCAGTTCTAAACAGCCTTCCATTCCATGCTGGTGTGCCAAGCCCCCCACCCACCCGCAGGGAGGAATTTGGGCTCTTCTGAGAAACACCAGTGTGCGCCACACGTGAAACCAGGGCGTCTCCCCCAGGACGTCGCCGACCGGCAGCCGGATGCCAGAGGTGTACTTCCAGCCGGAAAAAGAGGGAAAAGCACAGCTTTCCCGGGGACAATTCTGGACCCTTGGGACCATCCAGAATCACCAAGGCCTCAACTTTGCACGGCCTGGGGAACGCTCTTCCGCCTGTCCAGCAATCCCCACGTCAAAACCTTTCTCAGCAGAGGCAGGCACTCTCTCCCTTGTACTAGATAGCTCGGCAGAGCCTTCCGAGAAACATGCTGCGTCATTCAGCTTGAACGTGGGACGCGGAGGGGAGAGTACGCTTTCTCCCCGCTTGGAGGCGCCTTGCGCTTGGCTTCAAAGCTGCCTTGAACAGCACTAGCGGCCCGACGTCTCTGCACGGCAGGGCTGTCGTTGTGGGCCGAGGCTGCGTGTTCTCCCAAAGCGAAAACCGTGCTGGCAATCCCTTTCTAGGAACTCCTCCCACGGCACCCCAGGTTCAGCTCCGGCCGAACGAAAGGTGACCTCAGGCCTCAAGGTGAAGTTCCAGCGTTTCACGTCAGGGGAGCTGGGTGTGCAGGGGTCTCCGATGAGGCCATACTCCAACACGGAGTGCCTTAACCCTGCGACGCTCCTGGGGACACACAGGGTAGGAGCCCATTCACCAGGTTCGCATGATGACCTCTCTCCGTGCCGGAACGGCGGCCTCCGGCTTCTGAGGAACCTTCGCGTAAGCAGGCCCCTGGAGACAGCTCTTCACATTCATAGCTAGGGCAGTGTACTCCTCTCTGGGTTGCCCAGGTTGAGTGGCCCAGTCGTCAGAGAGACTGGCGAAAGCAGCGCTGGGCGGGCTCCCTTTGCCAGTCAGTCGAACGGCCTCCTTGACTGAAAGAGAACTGCAGTGCCAAAAGACACCGCGCTGACGACTGGCTCCGGGAAGAGACTCGGGACAGCACTCTCACAGAAGCGAAAGCTAGGCCGTGGGCCCAGCCTCAGGAGCAGTACGTACGTTTGCCACACTTCTTTACACAGCTAGGCGTGAGCCAGAGAGCCTTGGTCACTGAGGCCTACCTAAGGTACTGCCATACTTACCCAGTAGATCCCACGCAGAGGTCCCTGTGCCCAAACTGGCCTCCACGGAAGGGCCCTGTTCCTCCCGTTGTGTTTCCTTGAGGTAATCAGAAACCGCTGAGGATACCTGTAGGAGCTCAGGTATGAAGCTGGGCGACCCTGGCCAAACCTGATTCCCCTCCGTGCTAGACGAGACAGTGGCGGGTCCTCAGCTGCCTGAAGCACACTCCTCGCGCGCACCTTCTCTTTGCTGCCGGAAGGCCTCACGTAAGGAGTCTGAGTTGACTCGTGACAGAAGAAGTCTGAGTTGACTCGTGTGAGGCCTGCTGCTCTCCGTTCCTTGCTGGGAGCTTCAGCAGGAGCGCTCTGGAGCTCGCCGGCAGGAGAACTGTGAGTCCCCCCCGCCCCACCCCGGCCTCAAGCAAAAGTCCAGATTTCCCCCGTTAGTAACACCTCGGAGTGCCAGAGGGAGCGGAGGGGCATGCGTTAACGGAATGCTTCAACCGTGGAAGGTATTTCACGAGACACTGTGCACTCACGTTCGTTGTAACAACTGTCAAAGGGCACTCACTGTATGCCTTCCAACTCCTCGGCCGCGTTGGAGCCCCAGGAAGTAAATGCGTTCGTTTGACTAAGCTCCGTGAACGTGCAGCGGTGATGGCGAAGCGCTGCCCTGTTCGCTCGAAAGCTCTCGTTCGTGCGGCCTTCACACGGCCTCAAGGTACGCAGTTCTAAACAGCCTTCCATTCCATGCTGGTGTGCCAAGCCCCCCACCCACCCGCAGGGAGGAATTTGGGCTCTTCTGAGAAACACCAGTGTGCGCCACACGTGAAACCAGGGCGTCTCCCCCAGGACGTCGCCGACCGGCAGCCGGATGCCAGAGGTGTACTTCCAGCCGGAAAAAGAGGGAAAAGCACAGCTTTCCCGGGGACAATTCTGGACCCTTGGGACCATCCAGAATCACCAAGGCCTCAACTTTGCACGGCCTGGGGAACGCTCTTCCGCCTGTCCAGCAATCCCCACGTCAAAACCTTTCTCAGCAGAGGCAGGCACTCTCTCCCTTGTACTAGATAGCTCGGCAGAGCCTTCCGAGAAACATGCTGCGTCATTCAGCTTGAACGTGGGACGCGGAGGGGAGAGTACGCTTTCTCCCCGCTTGGAGGCGCCTTGCGCTTGGCTTCAAAGCTGCCTTGAACAGCACTAGCGGCCCGACGTCTCTGCACGGCAGGGCTGTCGTTGTGGGCCGAGGCTGCGTGTTCTCCCAAAGCGAAAACCGTGCTGGCAATCCCTTTCTAGGAACTCCTCCCACGGCACCCCAGGTTCAGCTCCGGCCGAACGAAAGGTGACCTCAGGCCTCAAGGTGAAGTTCCAGCGTTTCACGTCAGGGGAGCTGGGTGTGCAGGGGTCTCCGATGAGGCCATACTCCACCACGGAGTGCCTTAACCCTGCGACGCTCCTGGGGACACACAGGGTAGGAGCCCATTCACCAGGTTCGCATGATGACCTCTCTCCGTGCCGGAACGGCGGCCTCCGGCTTCTGAGGAACCTTCGCGTAAGCAGGCCCCTGGAGACAGCTCTTCACATTCATAGCTAGGGCAGTGTACTCCTCTCTGGGTTGCCCAGGTTGAGTGGCCCAGTCGTCAGAGAGACTGGCGAAAGCAGCGCTGGGCGGGCTCCCTTTGCCAGTCAGTCGAACGGCCTCCTTGACTGAAAGAGAACTGCAGTGCCAAAAGACACCGCGCTGACGACTGGCTCCGGGAAGAGACTCGGGACAGCACTCTCACAGAAGCGAAAGCTAGGCCGTGGGCCCAGCCTGAGGAGCAGTACGTACGTTTGCCACACTTCTTTACACAGCTAGGCGTGAGCCAGAGAGCCTTGGTCACTGAGGCCTACCTAAGGTACTGCCATACTTACCCAGTAGATCCCACGCAGAGGTCCCTGTGCCCAAACTGGCCTCCACGGAAGGGCCCTGTTCCTCCCGTTGTGTTTCCTTGAGGTAATCAGAAACCGCTGAGGATACCTGTAGGAGCTCAGGTATGAAGCTGGGCGACCCTGGCCAAACCTGATTCCCCTCCGTGCTAGACGAGACAGTGGCGGGTCCTCAGCTGCCTGAAGCACACTCCTCGCGCGCACCTTCTCTTTGCTGCCGGAAGGCCTCACGTAAGGAGTCTGAGTTGACTCGTGACAGAAGAAGTCTGAGTTGACTCGTGTGAGGCCTGCTGCTCTCCGTTCCTTGCTGGGAGCTTCAGCAGGAGCGCTCTGGAGCTCGCCGGCAGGAGAACTGTGAGTCCCCCCCGCCCCACCCCGGCCTCAAGCAAAAGTCCAGATTTCCCCCGTTAGTAACACCTCGGAGTGCCAGAGGGAGCGGAGGGGCATGCGTTAACGGAATGCTTCAACCGTGGAAGGTATTTCACGAGACACTGTGCACTCACGTTCGTTGTAACAACTGTCAAAGGGCACTCACTGTATGCCTTCCAACTCCTCGGCCGCGTTGGAGCCCCAGGAAGTAAATGCGTTCGTTTGACTAAGCTCCGTGAACGTGCAGCGGTGATGGCGAAGCGCTGCCCTGTTCGCTCGAAAGCTCTCGTTCGTGCGGCCTTCACACGGCCTCAAGGTACGCAGTTCTAAACAGCCTTCCATTCCATGCTGGTGTGCCAAGCCCCCCACCCACCCGCAGGGAGGAATTTGGGCTCTTCTGAGAAACACCAGTGTGCGCCACACGTGAAACCAGGGCGTCTCCCCCAGGACGTCGCCGACCGGCAGCCGGATGCCAGAGGTGTACTTCCAGCCGGAAAAAGAGGGAAAAGCACAGCTTTCCCGGGGACAATTCTGGACCCTTGGGACCATCCAGAATCACCAAGGCCTCAACTTTGCACGGCCTGGGGAACGCTCTTCCGCCTGTCCAGCAATCCCCACGTCAAAACCTTTCTCAGCAGAGGCAGGCACTCTCTCCCTTGTACTAGATAGCTCGGCAGAGCCTTCCGAGAAACATGCTGCGTCATTCAGCTTGAACGTGGGACGCGGAGGGGAGAGTACGCTTTCTCCCCGCTTGGAGGCGCCTTGCGCTTGGCTTCAAAGCTGCCTTGAACAGCACTAGCGGCCCGACGTCTCTGCACGGCAGGGCTGTCGTTGTGGGCCGAGGCTGCGTGTTCTCCCAAAGCGAAAACCGTGCTGGCAATCCCTTTCTAGGAACTCCTCCCACGGCACCCCAGGTTCAGCTCCGGCCGAACGAAAGGTGACCTCAGGCCTCAAGGTGAAGTTCCAGCGTTTCACGTCAGGGGAGCTGGGTGTGCAGGGGTCTCCGATGAGGCCATACTCCACCACGGAGTGCCTTAACCCTGCGACGCTCCTGGGGACACACAGGGTAGGAGCCCATTCACCAGGTTCGCATGATGACCTCTCTCCGTGCCGGAACGGCGGCCTCCGGCTTCTGAGGAACCTTCGCGTAAGCAGGCCCCTGGAGACAGCTCTTCACATTCATAGCTAGGGCAGTGTACTCCTCTCTGGGTTGCCCAGGTTGAGTGGCCCAGTCGTCAGAGAGACTGGCGAAAGCAGCGCTGGGCGGGCTCCCTTTGCCAGTCAGTCGAACGGCCTCCTTGACTGAAAGAGAACTGCAGTGCCAAAAGACACCGCGCTGACGACTGGCTCCGGGAAGAGACTCGGGACAGCACTCTCACAGAAGCGAAAGCTAGGCCGTGGGCCCAGCCTGAGGAGCAGTACGTACGTTTGCCACACTTCTTTACACAGCTAGGCGTGAGCCAGAGAGCCTTGGTCACTGAGGCCTACCTAAGGTACTGCCATACTTACCCAGTAGATCCCACGCAGAGGTCCCTGTGCCCAAACTGGCCTCCACGGAAGGGCCCTGTTCCTCCCGTTGTGTTTCCTTGAGGTAATCAGAAACCGCTGAGGATACCTGTAGGAGCTCAGGTATGAAGCTGGGCGACCCTGGCCAAACCTGATTCCCCTCCGTGCTAGACGAGACAGTGGCGGGTCCTCAGCTGCCTGAAGCACACTCCTCGCGCGCACCTTCTCTTTGCTGCCGGAAGGCCTCACGTAAGGAGTCTGAGTTGACTCGTGACAGAAGAAGTCTGAGTTGACTCGTGTGAGGCCTGCTGCTCTCCGTTCCTTGCTGGGAGCTTCAGCAGGAGCGCTCTGGAGCTCGCCGGCAGGAGAACTGTGAGTCCCCCCCGCCCCACCCCGGCCTCAAGCAAAAGTCCAGATTTCCCCCGTTAGTAACACCTCGGAGTGCCAGAGGGAGCGGAGGGGCATGCGTTAACGGAATGCTTCAACCGTGGAAGGTATTTCACGAGACACTGTGCACTCACGTTCGTTGTAACAACTGTCAAAGGGCACTCACTGTATGCCTTCCAACTCCTCGGCCGCGTTGGAGCCCCAGGAAGTAAATGCGTTCGTTTGACTAAGCTCCGTGAACGTGCAGCGGTGATGGCGAAGCGCTGCCCTGTTCGCTCGAAAGCTCTCGTTCGTGCGGCCTTCACACGGCCTCAAGGTACGCAGTTCTAAACAGCCTTCCATTCCATGCTGGTGTGCCAAGCCCCCCACCCACCCGCAGGGAGGAATTTGGGCTCTTCTGAGAAACACCAGTGTGCGCCACACGTGAAACCAGGGCGTCTCCCCAGGACGTCGCCGACCGGCAGCCGGATGCCAGAGGTGTACTTCCAGCCGGAAAAAGAGGGAAAAGCACAGCTTTCCCGGGGACAATTCTGGACCCTTGGGACCATCCAGAATCACCAAGGCCTCAACTTTGCACGGCCTGGGGAACGCTCTTCCGCCTGTCCAGCAATCCCCACGTCAAAACCTTTCTCAGCAGAGGCAGGCACTCTCTCCCTTGTACTAGATAGCTCGGCAGAGCCTTCCGAGAAACATGCTGCGTCATTCAGCTTGAACGTGGGACGCGGAGGGGAGAGTACGCTTTCTCCCCGCTTGGAGGCGCCTTGCGCTTGGCTTCAAAGCTGCCTTGAACAGCACTAGCGGCCCGACGTCTCTGCACGGCAGGGCTGTCGTTGTGGGCCGAGGCTGCGTGTTCTCCCAAAGCGAAAACCGTGCTGGCAATCCCTTTCTAGGAACTCCTCCCACGGCACCCCAGGTTCAGCTCCGGCCGAACGAAAGGTGACCTCAGGCCTCAAGGTGAAGTTCCAGCGTTTCACGTCAGGGGAGCTGGGTGTGCAGGGGTCTCCGATGAGGCCATACTCCACCACGGAGTGCCTTAACCCTGCGACGCTCCTGGGGACACACAGGGTAGGAGCCCATTCACCAGGTTCGCATGATGACCTCTCTCCGTGCCGGAACGGCGGCCTCCGGCTTCTGAGGAACCTTCGCGTAAGCAGGCCCCTGGAGACAGCTCTTCACATTCATAGCTAGGGCAGTGTACTCCTCTCTGGGTTGCCCAGGTTGAGTGGCCCAGTCGTCAGAGAGACTGGCGAAAGCAGCGCTGGGCGGGCTCCCTTTGCCAGTCAGTCGAACGGCCTCCTTGACTGAAAGAGAACTGCAGTGCCAAAAGACACCGCGCTGACGACTGGCTCCGGGAAGAGACTCGGGACAGCACTCTCACAGAAGCGAAAGCTAGGCCGTGGGCCCAGCCTGAGGAGCAGTACGTACGTTTGCCACACTTCTTTACACAGCTAGGCGTGAGCCAGAGAGCCTTGGTCACTGAGGCCTACCTAAGGTACTGCCATACTTACCCAGTAGATCCCACGCAGAGGTCCCTGTGCCCAAACTGGCCTCCACGGAAGGGCCCTGTTCCTCCCGTTGTGTTTCCTTGAGGTAATCAGAAACCGCTGAGGATACCTGTAGGAGCTCAGGTATGAAGCTGGGCGACCCTGGCCAAACCTGATTCCCCTCCGTGCTAGACGAGACAGTGGCGGGTCCTCAGCTGCCTGAAGCACACTCCTCGCGCGCACCTTCTCTTTGCTGCCGGAAGGCCTCACGTAAGGAGTCTGAGTTGACTCGTGACAGAAGAAGTCTGAGTTGACTCGTGTGAGGCCTGCTGCTCTCCGTTCCTTGCTGGGAGCTTCAGCAGGAGCGCTCTGGAGCTCGCCGGCAGGAGAACTGTGAGTCCCCCCGCCCCACCCCGGCCTCAAGCAAAAGTCCAGATTTCCCCCGTTAGTAACACCTCGGAGTGCCAGAGGGAGCGGAGGGGCATGCGTTAACGGAATGCTTCAACCGTGGAAGGTATTTCACGAGACACTGTGCACTCACGTTCGTTGTAACAACTGTCAAAGGGCACTCACTGTATGCCTTCCAACTCCTCGGCCGCGTTGGAGCCCCAGGAAGTAAATGCGTTCGTTTGACTAAGCTCCGTGAACGTGCAGCGGTGATGGCGAAGCGCTGCCCTGTTCGCTCGAAAGCTCTCGTTCGTGCGGCCTTCACACGGCCTCAAGGTACGCAGTTCTAAACAGCCTTCCATTCCATGCTGGTGTGCCAAGCCCCCCACCCACCCGCAGGGAGGAATTTGGGCTCTTCTGAGAAACACCAGTGTGCGCCACACGTGAAACCAGGGCGTCTCCCCCAGGACGTCGCCGACCGGCAGCCGGATGCCAGAGGTGTACTTCCAGCCGGAAAAAGAGGGAAAAGCACAGCTTTCCCGGGGACAATTCTGGACCCTTGGGACCATCCAGAATCACCAAGGCCTCAACTTTGCACGGCCTGGGGAACGCTCTTCCGCCTGTCCAGCAATCCCCACGTCAAAACCTTTCTCAGCAGAGGCAGGCACTCTCTCCCTTGTACTAGATAGCTCGGCAGAGCCTTCCGAGAAACATGCTGCGTCATTCAGCTTGAACGTGGGACGCGGAGGGGAGAGTACGCTTTCTCCCCGCTTGGAGGCGCCTTGCGCTTGGCTTCAAAGCTGCCTTGAACAGCACTAGCGGCCCGACGTCTCTGCACGGCAGGGCTGTCGTTGTGGGCCGAGGCTGCGTGTTCTCCCAAAGCGAAAACCGTGCTGGCAATCCCTTTCTAGGAACTCCTCCCACGGCACCCCAGGTTCAGCTCCGGCCGAACGAAAGGTGACCTCAGGCCTCAAGGTGAAGTTCCAGCGTTTCACGTCAGGGGAGCTGGGTGTGCAGGGGTCTCCGATGAGGCCATACTCCAACACGGAGTGCCTTAACCCTGCGACGCTCCTGGGGACACACAGGGTAGGAGCCCATTCACCAGGTTCGCATGATGACCTCTCTCCGTGCCGGAACGGCGGCCTCCGGCTTCTGAGGAACCTTCGCGTAAGCAGGCCCCTGGAGACAGCTCTTCACATTCATAGCTAGGGCAGTGTACTCCTCTCTGGGTTGCCCAGGTTGAGTGGCCCAGTCGTCAGAGAGACTGGCGAAAGCAGCGCTGGGCGGGCTCCCTTTGCCAGTCAGTCGAACGGCCTCCTTGACTGAAAGAGAACTGCAGTGCCAAAAGACACCGCGCTGACGACTGGCTCCGGGAAGAGACTCGGGACAGCACTCTCACAGAAGCGAAAGCTAGGCCGTGGGCCCAGCCTGAGGAGCAGTACGTACGTTTGCCACACTTCTTTACACAGCTAGGCGTGAGCCAGAGAGCCTTGGTCACTGAGGCCTACCTAAGGTACTGCCATACTTACCCAGTAGATCCCACGCAGAGGTCCCTGTGCCCAAACTGGCCTCCACGGAAGGGCCCTGTTCCTCCCGTTGTGTTTCCTTGAGGTAATCAGAAACCGCTGAGGATACCTGTAGGAGCTCAGGTATGAAGCTGGGCGACCCTGGCCAAACCTGATTCCCCTCCGTGCTAGACGAGACAGTGGCGGGTCCTCAGCTGCCTGAAGCACACTCCTCGCGCGCACCTTCTCTTTGCTGCCGGAAGGCCTCACGTAAGGAGTCTGAGTTGACTCGTGACAGAAGAAGTCTGAGTTGACTCGTGTGAGGCCTGCTGCTCTCCGTTCCTTGCTGGGAGCTTCAGCAGGAGCGCTCTGGAGCTCGCCGGCAGGAGAACTGTGAGTCCCCCCCGCCCCACCCCGGCCTCAAGCAAAAGTCCAGATTTCCCCGTTAGTAACACCTCGGAGTGCCAGAGGGAGCGGAGGGGCATGCGTTAACGGAATGCTTCAACCGTGGAAGGTATTTCACGAGACACTGTGCACTCACGTTCGTTGTAACAACTGTCAAAGGGCACTCACTGTATGCCTTCCAACTCCTCGGCCGCGTTGGAGCCCCAGGAAGTA